>NC_056741.1:134236473-134323973 GCF_019279795.1 Protopterus annectens
GCAGACCTCAGGTCAGAAGAGGAAGCGGATGCCAAAATATTCCTCATATTCTCACAACAGGCAAGTATAAAGTTCAACATATGAGCTTCCCAGTTGAGAATTCTAAAAACAAGTGTAGCAGAAAAATACATGTTTCATCCAATCCTATCAAAAGCCTTCCCATCCTTTTTTTTTCAGAAAGAGAAGGATTAGTATTGACCAAAAGTTTAACAGCAGCTGAATTCACATAAGCAACATCTGTTGGGTTAGATCTGGGAGTAGTGTACAGAAAGTTAAAAAAACACTGTGGCACTTTGTAGAATCTGTTTGCTGTTTTGGAGGACAGCAGGTTGATTTTCAGGGGAACTTGCAGGTTGTGATAAAAACATCTCCTAAAGCAGGCAGAACAGGAGGAACAGGAGTAGGTTCCGGAAATTACATTTGCAACAAATCATACTACTTCTTGAGGTACTGAGAATCATCGTTTTCCCACTGAAACAACTGATTAATTCTGGCTCAGGGAAAGAGAATCCTTCAAAAGTATTGATCAAAGCCATAGTCTCCTCAGAATCTGAAACGGAAATCTGTGGAGACAATACTGGGTCTTGAATCTCTTCAGAAAAAGAAGATTTTTTTTTCTTTTATCAAAACAGCAATAAAGGAAAGGTCAAGACCCTGTACTAGACACTGAGCTAATCCAATAAATTATCCTTGTCTGGTGTAAATGATCTAGAAGAAGGTGTAAGTTTAAGTTTTTGTTTCTTTTTGACAGGAATTTCTGAAAAAACTGATGCAAAACTGCCAGCAATAGCCACCATAGGAACAGACACAGGCTTCTAGCTAGACAAATTGGTATTCTCTGCCTCTTCTCTCAGGACTGACAAGAGTGACTCTTCCTTGCCTACTAAGGGCAATGCAGTAGCTGTAGAGGATGTATCTTTCCCCTGGTCCATGGTAGCTTCAGAGATTATACCAATAGGACCCAAGGATAAAGATAAGTGGTCCAAAGAACCAGTCTTGGTCTCAACAGAGTCACCCACTTGCAGTTCAGGCAGTTTTGCAACCTGTTGAAGTAGCAAAGGCTGTTTATCAATTTTCTTCTTTTTTGTGACTGTAAAAAAGAAGAACCGAGGAACCAGTAGGTCTTTCAATGATTAAGCCAACAACAAAGGTGACTAATTCCCAAGGAAGCCTATCAGTACTCAGTAAAATAGGTAAGTAGTAAAGATGCAAATTTTCCTCATTAAAACACAGTAAAAAGCACTTTAAACACTCACTGCAGCTCCAAAAAGTAAAATAACACAAGATTAACCTCAGCAAAGTTGGTTTAAAACAGGTTTTAACAACTTTTTACCACAAACATAAAAAAAAGTAATGTTCTCCTTTAAAAATGAGCAAAAATCATGCAACAGATAATAAAAACACTTTTTCCTAGCTTAAAAAATTATTCTTACGGAAAAATAAAGTTTTCTGTTAAGTAAAGTAAAGTGGAATGTTGTTTCCTCAATGGGAACTTACCTGCTCAGTAATGGAACAGTTTTAGCCGACCATCAATTCTTAAAAGCCATCAGAGGAGCACTCTTTTTAGGAAGCAGGATAGCTCTGAAGGAGTACATGCCCAAATTTGACTTTTAGTCAGATCCACTTGAGTTGACTAATGTTTTTGAGACTTAGAAGGTGAGCTGAAGCTTTGGAAGCTGGCCAGATTAGCAGAATATAGCCCATGAAGCTTAGGCTACTGCAGCAATGATCCCTAAAAAGAACATACTGTGTGTGTGTGTGTGTGTGTGTGTGTGTGTGTGTGTGTGTGTGTGTGTGTGTGTGTGTGTGTGTGTGTGTGTGTGTCTGTCTGTCTGTGTGTGTTTGTGTGTGTCTGTGTGTGTGTGTGTCTGCGTGTGTTTATCTATAAAATGACATGTTCTGTGTATGTCTGTGTATGAACATCAGAATGTTCTGTTGGCTTTCTTTTTTTTCAGCTTCAGTTGGCCCACTTCATGATGTAGTGTATTTATCATTATGTGGCCTTAGAGACATTCAAGTAGATGACTGCTTTACAGGGTATGTTGAGTAAGGTCCAAAGCAAAAATGTATAAGGTACAGCTCTCAGATGCCACCTTGGAAAAATGATAGTGCTGACAGGAAGATGTTTTAAATACTCAAGGACAAAGGAATTCTACTGAGGGGCTGGAGCGATATGTGACTCAGCTGTTAGGAATCATACTAGTACACAGTAAATCATTCTGGTCATAACCCATAATTTACTCTTTTCAGGTTATTTAGAAATAAAATACATTAAAGGAATGCTAATGCTAAATTAGTTTTATAATGTTATAATGCAAACTTCAAATGTAGAGAACAGCATCAAGTAGAAGATAAGGCCAGAGCAAAGCAAAGATGATCTTGATTACTAGTCATGTGTAAATGAACAGTTGCATAGGTACCTTACCATAACATAGGATACCTTACCATAACATAGGATACCTTACCATAACATAGGTACCTTACCATAACATAGGTACCTTACCATAACATAGGTACCTTACCATGACATAGGATACCTTACCATAACATAGGTACCTTACCATAACATAGGTACCTTACCATAACATAGGTACCTTACCATAACATAGGATACCTTACCATAACATAGGTACCTTACCATAACATAGGTACCTTACCATAACATAGGTACCTTACCATAACATAGGATACCTTACCATAACATAGGTACCTTACCATAACATAGGATACCTTACCATAACATAGGTACCTTACCATAACATAGGTACCTTACCATAACCTAGGTTACCTTACCAGAACATAGGTTACCTTACCAGAACATAGGTACCTTACCATAACATAGGATACCTTACCATAACATAGGTACCTTACCATAACATAGGTACCTTACCATAACATAGGTTACCTTACCAGAACATAGGTTACCTTACCATAACATAGGTTACCTTACCATAACATAGGTACCTTACCATAACATAGGTACCTTACCATGACATAGGTACCTTACCATAACATAGGTACCTTACCATGACATAGGTACCTTACCATAACATAGGTACCTTACCATAACATAGGTACCTTACCATGACATAGGTACCTTACCATGACATAGGTACCTTACCATAACATAGGTACCTTACCATGACATAGGTACCTTACCATAACATAGGTACCTTACCATGACATAGGTACCTTACCATAACATAGGTACCTTACCATGACATAGGTACCTTACCATAACATAGGTACCTTACCATGACATACGTACCTTACCATAACATAGGTACCTTACCATAACATAGGTACCTTACCATGACATAGGTACCTTACCATAACATAGGTACCTTACCATGACATAGGTACCTTACCATAACATAGGTACCTTACCATGACATAGGTACCTTACCATAACATAGGTACCTTACCATGACATAGGTTACCTTACCGGAACAGAAGTCTGCAAAAAAGCAATTACTGAAGCCAAAGCCAAACACTTTGTAAATATGCTTGGAGCAGTAGATAGTCCAAAGGGTAATACAGAGAAATGATAAAGTGAGCTAGATGCAGACTATCTTAAAACCATCTAAAATGTTTGCCAATGGGAATGTGATGGTTTGCATCTTTGGAGTCTTGCTTTACCATGCAAACTAAGAATGATGCCACAGTACAAATAGAATGTTACTATTTTCAACAAGTGGGTTAGCTTCTGTTGTCATCCTGAGAGGGTACAATATATATTAGCCTGGGAAGAGATGGTAGACAGTCCCAATTGGTTTGCAAGTGAAGGACAGCACTTATCCCCCCAAGACTTTTGTATATTGTCTAAATCCTTTTCCACCCCATAGTGTCTGTTATAAGCAACATCCGTCTTATAAAGCCTCCAATAAAACAGAATCCAGATAACTTAAAGGTATTCATGCTCAGTGCTATGCACCTTAAGAAAAATCTTCACTGCCTAAAAGCACTCCTTACTCTGAAAAAACACTGATATATGCATAGTCGCATAGACCTGTTTCAAGATCAGTGAGACACTCCATCAGTGCAGGATTTCATTGCTTGCCACTTTTTCAGGCCCACTGCATTAGAAGAAAGTACTAAAGGCAGTGGTGTCTCAATATTTAAAAAATAAATAAATAAATCAATAACTTCCAGACTCATTAAACAAGGTAATAACCCTGAACTCCTTCATGTTCAACTTACTATAAAAAAAAACCCTTATCGTATCATAACTAACTATAAGACCTCCTCTGTGACCACCCATAGACAGTATGGAATCCTTATGCATGAAGTCAAACACTAGTCTTCTAGGATACTGCAACTACCCCTCCATTAACTGGGCTACTTATACATTCTCAAACATGTATGGACAGAAATGTTTGGATGGTTATGTAAAACCCCTTTCAAAAACTGCTTTCATAAATACAAACTGTTTAGATCAGTTACTCTGCACCCCAGCCGGGGGGGGGTCTATATTAGAACATCGAAGTTTCAAAACTTCGAATGTTCTAATATTGAACCCTATTTAACGAAAGTTGAAAACATCGAACATACAGAACAGTGAATTTTTTCCTAGGGAAAATATTAGCTGTTCCGAAACACATATGCACAACACAAGCACACCAAACAAACAGCAATCCACACACATACACCTACAATCTTACACCTAACCCTACACTAAACTATACATACACCACTAACTATCCATCTACCTTAACCCAAACCCTAACCCTAAGGTCCGTCACTATCACACACTCACCTCACCCTAACCCTAACTCACCTACCCCACCCTAACCCTCACGTCCACACAATCGCACACTTACCTGACCTGCGCCCTAACCTTAACTCACCTAACCCACCCTAACCCTCACGTCCACACAATCGCACGCATACCTAACCTGCATCCTAACCCTAACGAACCTAACCCAAGCTCAATCGCACACTTACCTGAACCCGACCCAAAACTTTCCACCACAGCGCTGAAAATGCCAAAGCAACAGAAATGGACAACCAAATTCTTTCCCTAGGAAAAAATTCGGCTTTCTGTAGCTTCGATATTTTCAGCGTTCGCTGAATATGGGTCGATATTATAACATTCGAAGTTTTGAAACTTCGATGTTCTAATATAGACCCAGCCAGGGAAAATAAAATCTTGGACTTGGCCCTTACCAATATGGGGCAGTTTTCTCCCCACCAATTGCAACTTCCTCCGTGGTGAAATAGGATCACAAATCAGGAACATTCACCTTAAGGATGAAGCCAGAAGCATCTTCCAATGCTCCAGTATTCAGAGATTATGCCAAGACTAATCTACTAAAATGGAGTGATGAAATGGGTAAAGTCAAAAGCCCCTTCCATCTTGATGACTCCACTCTACTGTTGTAAGGAATTTCTTTCTCATAACACAGTATCCACGTCAAGGGATGCAATCATTCCACTGAATTTGGCTATTGGGTCAATCATTGACTATAAGACCTCACTCAGTATGTAGCTGTACACAGGAGAAGAACATAGCTTAAAAATCACTCTTCTCTAAAATTCTTTTTGCAAGGGGGGGCAAGCCCCCTTCGCACCCCACCCCCAATTTTATATATACCACTGCCAAGATTCCTATACCTTGAAGAAAAGGGAATATTCCAAGAAATGACATCTAGGTCTCAGTATATATAAGTCCTATATTTTGGCCATTCAGTCTCCACATTTTAGGACTCACTCTAGCCAGTTCCAACATTTGAAATGGTTACCATACAAACACTTGTCTCAATTGAAGTGAATACATTTTTCCACTAAAAAGTCAAGGATCTAAATCACAAAAATTCAGGAGATCATCCCAAAAACTTGTCCCTCTTCATGGTATCATGCAATCTACTGAGCGGTGACCTCTGCCTAGCTTACTGAGTCTCAACAGACCCTATCCTTTCTGATTTGTTACACATCTGCAAGTAGATTATAGCATGAATGCTTAAGGGATCTCAGTCTCTTTTCTAACATAAATAGAACATGTTGGAGGAATAGTTATGTATCACAGAAAATACCTCTTTTATGGAGCTGTCTTCCACTCAACAAAATGCAAAGTACTTCTTACTCTGTTCAAACATAATTTGGAGGAATGGCTAGGAAACCACAAATTAGCTCTCAGTTTATTTCCCATGTCCCTAATTCATCGAGGCAACAAGTAAATATTCTTACATGTCCTTGTTCTGCCTGCTACTGGGTTTTCATGGAAATGTAAGGTCAGGCTTCTTAAGGTACTCACAAATCAATCGCCTAGTAAGCATCTATGAACCTATGAAGTTAAGGGGGCAAGCAATAACAGGGCTGGAAGGGATAACATTTTGAACTATGGGATCCTGACAAAAAGAATAAGAAAGGTGAATTCTAGCAGAAGTTCCCAAGTACCTTATTTCTTAGGCACCAGAAAAAGTCCTTGAGTCAAACCTCATGCCCATTTGGTAGACAGATACTGGCTATGTTACACCCTGAGATAACATTTGTTCCAGAAAGGGAGTAGAGAGGTATCCCCTGGAAAAGAAAGAGTGACTCGTATTGCCAAGTGTACCTTTGTTGAATGACTTTGAGAACCCATTTGTCTGACACAATCTGGTGCCACAAAGGAATATTTTTGGCTCAGAAAAGGAGAATGCCACGGTAGCAAATAGTCATTATGACTTTTTGGAATGGCCTTGATTTTGAGAGGCTGTTTCTTTTTTTTTGGTGCCTCCTTGTTATTATTTTTAATCCTGTCGGTGGGTACCTTTCTGCTTAAATTGTTCTTTGAAAAAGGGAGTGGAGGTGGAGGTACAATTTTTATTTGCATTAAAAAAATCAAAACTAGAATTTTGAGACAACTCTTGAATTAACTTTCACCTCTTATCAAATCTCTTACATACCTCAGCAGCATGAGCCAAGCAGGACTTCCTTGTCAATGGGGGAATTTAAAATTTGTTTTAAAATCTTCATGAAGATTTAGAGAACATAACAAAGGAAATCTTCTGATGACTATACCAGAAGTAAACATCCAAGGGGCAGCATCAGTAGAGTCATAAGAGGACTTTAAGCATAGCAGAAACAAAAGGGGCACTTTTTCATGTTTTCAAAAGACAGAAATTCAAATCTTAAAATGTGAGCCTCACAGTTTAAAATTCTGAAAGTTAATGTGGCAAAAGAATACGTTTTTTCCCCAAAGTGGTCAAAGGGATTCCTTGTCAAGGGGAATGAGAATAGCATTCATAATTTGTCTAGCAGAAGGCATATGGATAAGAAAATCACTGGAGGTACTGCTTTAGGAACAAGATACAAAAGTTTGTGGGTTTGAGGATCCTTATATAACCTATCAGTCTTCTTAGTGGAAGGGGGCTGACTATCAGAGAAACTGCAGGTTGTTAAGAAAACAATGTCCAGAGAAAATAAAACAGGAGGTATGGGTGAAGGTTGAGGAATATTCAGCTGTAAGAAATCATACATTAGCTGGGGTATAGGAATATAATTTTCTTCTCAATGAAAACTTTTTTTTTCATTTTTTGATAAAGTATCAGAAAAGAAAAGTCTTCTGAATGGAAATGAAAAGCCACACTTTCGTCAGAATCAGAATCTTCAGCTTGAGAAGAGAGCCCTGAAGAAAACCTGATGCCATCTGGTCACTGCTCTTCTGAATGAAAAGCAGCATGAGAAGAGTGGGAACTCTTTTTCTAATCTTTTCTGAAATTCTGGAGGGAAAACAGATACAGTAAAAGCAGAAATCAGTACCATCCCAGCAAGTCCTCCCTGTCCACAGAAACAAAGGGGAGAAACTAGATATTTTACTTTTTGCTTTCTTTTCCTGGGAAAGTCCCTGGAAAAAAAGACTGCTTATTTTCTGAGTAAGGTGGGATCCCAGGTGGCTGAGGCAACCATAGCCAGCTTTAGGAACCGGAGAATCCTGTGGCTGATGGGGTCCCCCTGTTTCTGGGGGCCCCAACTATAGCAAGTTATTTTATCTTGATATTTGGTAACATGTCTGTACAACCAACAAAAACTAGTACAGTAATTTTATATGCTTAATAAACCTGGTGGGTAATAACTCTTATTTATGTCTGTTTATTAATTATGTCTTAAAAAAGAGATAAAGCTGATAATGGCCTCTGCTCTAAACTGCACCCATTCTAAAACAAGCCCTATTCAGATGTGTGTGCACAGAAAGCTGCGCTAGATTATATGATGGGGTCTGGGGACTGTGGGGTTATGACTTCTTTAATTTTCATCGCAGACAAACCTTAGATGTGTGCACAGGAGGTCATTATAGCTTGTGTTTGGGCTGAGGCCAGTGTGGTCACTGCTTCTTTCACTTTTCTCAGAGACATCAGAGGTGTACAAAAAAATGTTACTATAGCTTATGTAGTGATAATGCACTGTCTAGGAGCAACAAAGTAGAATACATTACTGTCATCATTATTTTTTTTCACATTCCTCACAATCACACATCGAGCACGTATACAGGTGACTGCCTTTGGGGAGCTAGGAATGAGGAGTGACGAGGCATGCCACGTATGCCAGCAGACACTTGAAATACATCACTGTGGCAATTTAAACTCTGCTTTCATCCCAATCTACCACCGGTGGGCTGCATAGGCAATGATTACCTTTTCTGAAGGTTTAGGGGGACAAGCAGTAGTCCCAGATAGAGCCTGTGTATTCTCACAGCAACTGGCTTGTTTGTTTATTATGAGATACTATTTTGCCAGCTTTGAGCAGTAAACTTTGGGCACAACTTATATCTTCCTTGAAAGGAAAAAGTAAAACTGAAATTCTTTTCTTACTCATGATTTTTGTTTAGACCACCATTTGATTAAAAGGGTGAGAAATGATCTAAACCCAGAGCATTATATAACTATATGGCTTCTTGGGTCCTTACTTATTTATTTCCTAAATGTTTATTACTGTGCTGTCTTGTTCAGGGAAATTGTGTTGAAAGGATGCAAGGAAAACTAAAGCTGAACAGCAACACACTGAATTTATTTCATTAATCTTAATTTCTGTTTAAGCCATCATTGGATGAAAAGATTGTGTAAAAAGAAAAAGAAAACACTTAAAAATACAATTCAGAGCATATAAAAAGTTATGGCTTCTTGAAAAATCAGAAAGGTAGGGCAAAATGTGAGAAAAGAAAAAAAGGAATACATATAGTATGGGGATCCCAAGATGGGGGAAATAGAGAGGAGGACTGAAGGGTTTTTGGGGAGGGGGCTGTAGCAGTAGACCTAGGACACAATTTCACCTAAGAAGTCCAGATCTGTGCATAGATTTGTTGTAATGTATCTGTTGCAACTAAATGCCATAAACTGTAAATGTCCCCTCTGTGAGATGGGCCAACATAGTGTGGTACACGGGCCTGTTTTAATGTAAAAATATTGTAGCTAAGAGTCATTCTGTATATGCTACTCCTAAAAGTTTGCAGCATGAACTAAAAGGCTACTTAGGAGAGAAGGTAGTGTTAGGGTGACTCATAGACTGGAAGTGCCTCGGGGTCTCCAACTTGACATTTGTTGGAGGCCCCCAAAATGTTAACACCTGCCCTGGGGACAACCTTACATTTGCAGAGAATGTCACTATATGTTCTATACCAGACGGACCAGGGGAAAATGAGTAGCTTGAAGATCTAAGATTAGCCACAGCAGAGTGACCCACGAGTGGCTGAGGCAGATTAGGAGACAGTCTGACATGCAAAGACTCCCCGGCAACTTTTTTTTTCTTGCAGATGGGGAAGGAACAACTAAGGAGATAAGCAACTATAAGTCAGGACCAGCCACAAAGGAGTACCTCAACAACGGTAAGTAGAGCCTGCAACAGCTGGTAAATTCACTTCCAAGTTGAAAAAGGTGATGTTTAAGCTAAAAAAAAAATCCATCTGACAGTCTTCAAAAGCACCAGTCTTGGCCCAACCATAATTTCTATACAAAAATAAATAAGCAAATTGTTTTCACATGAATTCACAGTACTCAAATCCCATGTGTTTAGAATTACATTATATACAAAATAGTTTCCTAGCATAAATAAAACAAATTTCACAAAAATAACTCTAGTTTTCCTCAGAAAAATAAAATATACTGAAAGTGTTTCCCCAAGTAAATGATTTATCTGACCAGCCTTGAAGGATTGCTAGTTGACCGACACTTCCAAATATTCTACCAAAGGAGTGTACTTAGGTGTCAAAATAGCTTTGAAGCTTTTCATGCACTGTCTTTATCTGGAGATCCTGAAAATTAGAGTGCTTGGAAGGCTCCCTTAAGGTTTGAAAAGCTGTCTGGTCGGTGGCGGATAGGAACCAAATAGCTTAGGCTACTACAACAGTGATTTAATATTGAACATCTTTGCACTGAATGCAACCAATGTTGATGACTGGACACGGTGCTGATGAATGCCTGAATATGTGGAATAGTGCCAAGAAAGTTATGAGATTTGGCAAGTCCATATGTCCTTCTTATACTGGATCATTTGATCATGACTAGGGTGGGGGTAAGGCACTTCACTAAGAAAGGAGCCACATTTTGTAGACCATTCACATGTATCAGCATCCTGGTAGATGGGTCCCATCCCTGATGAAAACTGTAAAAGTGAATGTATGAAGACTATTTCAATGGTATTTAAAAGTACTATAGAAACACTATAAAATACTATATAATACTATAGAAACAAAGAGTACTAGAAATAAAAAAAATGTTTCTGATGGTAGACAATTATGCTAACAGGCACCAGAAGCTGTGTATTTATCTTTAAATAAAATAGAAAAAATAGCTCACCAATAATATTCAGAAGAGTGGAGTTTCAAAAAGACATTTTAATAGGCAGCCGTGACAAATTCAAGTCTGAATTTCCCAAGTGTTTGTGGAAGATATGTGGACTGAGACACATAAAAGTACTGTTTACCATCCGCAAACTAACGGATTAGTAAAATGAGTTAGTTCTACTTATAACATTGTTTTAATTGTAAATCAGTTTACAAGAGAAGAAGACAGCTATTTATCAAATCTCTTACTTCACACAGAGAAGCAGTAGTCCATAAAAAATGCAAAAACTGACAGGCCAAAAAACAGTCATAAAGATGACAAAGTGGATTATTGAGAATCAGGAAGAATTTATGTATTATTATTATTATTATCATTATTATTATTATTATTATTATTATAATATAAGAAACCTGGAATTTCCAGACAGAAGATATTTAGAAATGACTAAGAGAGAAATTAAAAGAAAGAAAAATACATGCACAAGAAAAAATGTCAAAGACTTCAAGGGGAAATTTGTATTTATTAATACAATGCGTTTACCAAATAAATTACATACATGAAAGAACTTTTGGCTGCCTGGAAAAAAAGCGATGAAGGATACCCCACCCCCCAAAAAAAAAATAAATAAAATAAATATATATATATATATATATATATATATATATATATATATATATATATGTGTGTGTGTGTGTGTGTGTGTGTGTGTGTGTGTGTGTGTGTGTGTGTGTGTGTGTGTGTGTGTGTGTGTGTGTGTGTGTGCGTATATATACATATATATAGAGAGAGAGAGATTTATATATATATATATAAAAGAACAAAATCCAGAGATCTTTGAAAGGCATAAAAAACAGACATGGACATGGGAAAGAGATATGGAATGGTGTAATATTTATGCAAATGAAAAAGTCAATCAAATCAATACAGAAAAAGCCTCTCTAAAGATATTTGAAGAGAAATGTAGGCAAAGGTAGCTGAATATGAAATATTTCACAATAAAAAAAGCAAGAAAACAGGATTACTAAAGCAGAAGTTAAACAAACAGATACTGAAGTTCTGAATTTTCTTTGAAGTGACGTGAAAGATTTAGTGTGGAGAATGCTGGAAAGGTTGCAGCATGATAGAATTACTGGTCCTGAGACTAAAGAGCAACAGGTGGAGCAGAAGGCATCTGAAGAAGGTTTGCAGTATAATGATGCTCTGAAACCTTCTGTAGGAGATCAGTGTGAAAGTCTAGCTGAAGTTGCAGAGCAAGGGAAACTACAGGAAATAGTTGCAACTTTGACACGGGTAATGTTGTCCAGTAATGGGATGCAGGGTCCCATATGAAGGAACAGCATATAAAACATGGTGCATCAGAAGAGGTATGTCACAAAAAGAGTAACTGGAACCTCAATGTTCTCCATCCGGATGAAAATTATTTAAGAGATCTGTTTTGTTTGCAAGATATGGATAGACATACGAAGGCATATGAAAAAAAAAAGACTATAGAAAGTAAATATGACCCAAAATGTTAGAAGATTGATAATACAGATAACACAGTAATCAGGACTTTTGAAAAAATTCATTGAATATAACATAAATAAATAAAATATATTATTGTGCAGCTAAATTAACAATGGATAAAGTGTTACCACAAAAACTAGAGTAATAAAGGTAAGGAACAGAGCAAATACAATGCCACAATTGAACAGAGAAAACTATAAAGCAAATAAGATAAGAAGTATCACTGCTAGAAGAATATAAACAAGGGAAGATAATCAAAAATACTTAAAAAGACAAACATGATAAAAACAATGCACAGTGTCTAAGTTCATGCAGAAAAACCTAGAAGTTATGCAGATAAATATAAAAGAAAATTACAGAATAAGCAATTTCTGAATCATCCCAAAATATTTTATAGTGAATAGAGAGTGAATAGAGAAACATACCATAAGGAAAAGAAACACCACTAAAAAAGTTCATTCTAGCAGAGCAGTGGTCTTATCTAGAGTCTTTTACCAGGAGATTCACTCTCAATTTTAGAAGCAGCTACTTCATCCTCTGAATAATTTCACTAAACATTACAGAGTGGATGCCTTTTCTAAAGCCAGAGCCACTTTTGACAGGCCAGTCCTATCTGAAGAAGTATTTATGAAAACCCTGTTGAAAGTATCAGATATGCTGAATAGATAGAAGGACTAAAACAGACAGTAAGAAGCTCTAATGTAGAGGATTCAACTGGGAGGTTCTAATGGCCAGAGAAATTGATACAAAATTAAGAAAAGCTCCTAAATGGAAATCCACAGGCCAAGATGCAGTACCTAATTTGATTAAAAGTATTAACATCTTTACACAAAGATGTATCCCTGAGTAAAAATTATTTATGTGCACATCCCGAACAGACATCACCTTGGTTAACAACAGGAAAATCTATACTCCTCCTTAACGGTGAACCTGTAAGTCGTCCTAACAACTATAGATCAATAACATACCACTTTACACTATAAAAGCTATATACTGGAATTGATGCAGAAACACTTTATAGTCATTTGGAAAAAATAAATTATAGCAATAGAACAAAATGGTAACAAAAGAAATCCACAAGGATCAAAAGAGCATCTGCTGCTAAAGAAAGCCATAACAGATAATTGTTAAAAGAGGAAGAATCTCTCTATGGTATGGAATTATCATAAAAAGCTTTTAACTGCATTCCACATTCACAGATAAAGGAATGCTTACATACGAATAAGATACAACTTACACCGATCAAGTACATTACAGTGACCATGGAACAGAGGCAAACCACTTTTGCATTTAAGTCATGACAAATGGCAACTTAATATCACAAGGATAAAAATTTCAAAGGGGAATATTCCGGGTGATTCTTTGTCACTGCTACTCTTTTGTCTTGCCTGTAACCTGTTAAGCTATTTACTAACAGTCTGAGCTGTGGTCACTGTTTGGCTCCCAGAAACCATCCTTGTTTAAAGACAACTCATCTGCCTTTTGTGGCTGACTTAAAACTGTATAATCAGATAAGTTCAATCAGTTAATCAGATAAGATATAGAAAGTACAACTACAAATGGTTAAAACTTTCACAGATGATACAAGAATGTCATTTGGTCTTGATAAATGTGCAAATACAACATTTAAAACAAGAACCCTGTAGCACCAAGAATATATTAATATGTGTCAAGAATGTGATATAAAAGAATGTTATCTGGAGGGAGTGTATAAATATTTGGGAATAGATGAAGGATCAGCAATAAGGCATGCACAAATGAAAACAAAACTCAGGAAAGAGGACTACAGAAGACAAAACTAATACTGAAAACTGCCTTGACATCTAGGAATAAAGTCCAAGCTATAAATCAGTTTGCTCTTCCTGTTTGAACTTACAGTTTTGGGGTGAGTGACTGTCCCCAAAAAGTACTGAAACAGATAAGAAAACACAAAAAAAATGCTTCAAGCTTATGAAATGATATATAAAAATCAGTGTATACCAAGATTATATCTTCCTTGAAGGATGTATGGGCCTCCTTGAATTGATTACAAATATATATCTGCAATCATGGGACCACATACATATCTGCTGACCTCATCAGATCCAAGCTTAAAGCAACTGAATGTGCCAAAAAAAAAAGATAAGATGAGATGAGAAGGAACAAAAATTGGAAAATACATAAATATATTGACAAGTACAGAGATCTCCTGGAACAATAAGGTTGTTCCATTGAACATGTATGAGAAACAAACAAATGCAGGTTCTATAAACAAAGAACTGGAAACAGTTGCATGTCTAGTTACTGGCTGTGATACATTCATGGAAGATGGCCTGTATTATTAAAGACATGATAATGTGGTAAGGCTATTGCATTGGGATTGTGCAAACACTACAATACAGAAGTGGCTGAAAAGCACTGGAAACATGAACCACAAAGCATTATAGAGAATAATATAGTGTACATCATCAATAGTTCAAAAAAGTGATGCGAGAAAACCGGATGTACTGGTCCTTGAAAAAAAGACAACAGTAGTATTAGTTTCTGAAATTGCTATACCCAGTGATTACAATCTTACATACAGAGAGACACACAGTCATAAAGTACAAGGATTTGCAAGCAGAAATGAGAGCAATGTGGAAGAAAGATACCCAGACACTTCCAGTAGTAGTAGGAGCAACACAGTCTAATAAAAAATAACTTACAGTCATAGTTAGACATGCTAACAATTACATGTAGCTCCACAGAACTATGGAGGGAGTCAATTCTGGGTACATTGTAGTTGCTGAGAAAAGCACTTTTGGCTAACATCAAAGACTGAAATGATACTAATTTCAAGAAGTTTGATTGTAACCTGAATTCGGAATGGGTGTCCATTTACTTTATACTATTATAAATCCAAGTGACTTAGCAAATTAAAGAGGGTAAGCATTAAGAGTCCAGGGGATTCTGGCAATGATGGAGAACACTGGACAATGTAGCTTTGTTGTGTACTGCTTAGAACATTGTGGCAGTGGCGCAGTTTGACAGTTATGTGGTGCTGCTGTAGTATTTAAAACTTTATCACAGACAGCAATGTATGAAACATTGCATCAGACAAAACCCCAGAAAGCAAGTAAAAAATCACTGTATGGTACTGTCCTGAAGTACTAACTATCCAGTTTTGCAGTGTAGCCTTGATTTTGCATCCCAGTTTTGCCTTATCCCTTGTAATTTATTTTTCCTTGAAAAATCACTGGGGATTAAAGTCAGTCAATAGTGCCAGATATTCGAGTTTCAAATTTCTTATTGTTCATAAAATGCATGCCAATACAACACCTATTGTTCTATTTACTTTTTTAAGGATCCTGTTTCTGAAGGTTGTTTACCCTGTCACTCATAATCATACCTCTGATCTTTCAGAAAATTGCATGCTGAAGCAATGGGAGGGTGGGAGGGTGGCCTAATGGTTAAGGTGTTTGCCTTACAAACACAAGGTGCAGGGTTTGAGTCTCACAAGGGATAAGTGGCTAGGCTTACAATGGCTCGCAAGGGCAGTTAGCTTAGTACTGACCTATGAACCTATGAACCTATAAAACTTATTCTATTAACTGTTTAACATCCCTGATTTTCCTCTTATCTTCCCCTGTCTTTCAAGTTGTAAAATGTTTGATTTTCTAGTGCACTCGGTAATGCCAGGTATGTAGTGAATATTGATTCAAAACCTGTCGCTTCATCGTCACACGTGTGCAAAAGTGGTGTGTTAATGTTATAAGCTATACCAACATCTGCATTTTTGATCACAATCTATGCACAGTCCATTGTTCTGCATTAGAGTCCCACCCCTGACAAGTAAAAGGAAAATATGTGCTAAGCATCAGGATGATTGAAGATATCTTAAACTAATGCAAGAGTGCAGTGGTGACTAAAAAGCGACACACAGTCTGGTATGATACTGAAAAAACATAGGACTGGGTACACATTACTGGACACTAACTGATGATACTCATTTCTGTCCAGCAGGGAAAAAAACATAACATTTGTGAGCTGTTTGGGTGGAACCATTCCATATGTTAAAGAAGGTAAATATTTTTAGTTACACATCAGAACTACAGAACACACTGCCATAACTCAGTAAATAGTAAGACCTCCAACCCTAGATCCTCAAGAATTCAATCCTGATCTTTGATCCTTGTTTGTGCAGAGTTTGCATGCTCTACACTGTTTATGGGAGTTTTTTTTCTTGTAGTCGGTTTTCCAAAAACATGATCACTGACTTGTTATACTAAACTGCCCAAATACATTGTATTTGCCCTTGTCCTTGTTGTTTAGGTTATTGCTGAAAAGATTCCAATACTGGTCAGTTCACTTAATCAGTTAGCAAAGAAATAAAATGACATAACAAAAAGTAAAGGCATAAATGTTAAAAGTACTATGCAAATATGATTATATCTTACTACAGTACATATATTTTGGCTGTTGGCATACACAATACCCTAGAATAGGGCAGTGAGGAGAGAGCCCTTAGCAGATCTTTTACATGAGATTCAGTCAGTATGATTTGTTTAAGAATAGATTAGGTTAGTCCATACAACTGTATAAAAGAATGGCTTCTATGTCGTATATGTATAAGTATACATAAAGTGTAAGTGAATGTGTGGGAAAAACATTTTGTGAATATCTATATTGATGTAAATATATAAATACATATAGATGGCTAGATAGACATGCATGTAGATATACATACAGACACAAACATATACATATATAAAAACTGCAAGGAAAACCCAGACAAGCTAGAGTTTTCGCTGTGTGATACCTTGAATGCCCTGTAGTACATACATACATGCCTATATACAAATATTTCAAGAATGGGCTTTAATGCTCTTCAAGCCTGCCAATATACGGAAACAGTTCCACCCATCCATCCACAACCCCTTTTCCCATTTTTGCACATGGGGTGGGGTGTCACTTTAACAGTGACAATCATCTAGAGTCAATGCTTACTGCAGGTGGCTAGCCCTGCCATGGTAGTTCTTCCACACCAAACACTCACTCCAAACAAACTACTGCATCAATAAGGTAGAGGATATTCTCTTGGAAGTTCTTACATAGAACCTTTATCACACCACATAAAGTTATGCTGATGTATAATAAAGACATGAGATGCTGGAGATGTAAACTAAATGTTAAAGCTGACTGGCAGCATATGTTTTACGATTGTATAAAACTTAAAACATATTAGGATAATATGAATTCCCTTTTACATTCTGTTTATAATGATTAATTTATGCTGACCAAATCTCTTATTTTATTTAATACACCTTTTCCCACGTGTCATGAAAATAAAATACCCTCTTTTATGGAGTGTCTTAACATTAGCAAGAAAAGTCATCACCAAGAACTGGAAGAATCAGATTATTCATGCTATGAAGGAATTTGTATACTTAGTAACTGACATTTGTCATTTTGAGCTTATCAAGATCAAGACAAAAAGATCTAGAATCACCTCTTCATATAATGTATGGTTGATATTCAAAGAACTGCTGGATAAGCAGACTTTAATAATTAACTAACAGCTACTCTTACCACATCTCTTTTTCTGTTTAAGAAGCTTTGTTTTATAGTAGACACCATTGTAAATAGTTATTTTAGTTGTTTATTACTGTTCTTTTAGATATGTATATTTGTTTTCTAGTATTTCTATTATCATATATTAATGTTTTGTTAAAATGTTCAGAGAAAACAATTGAGAAAAAAAGTACAATGTTCACTGTGGAAAATGAAGCTAGGGCAAGTAGCATGCTCAGATGAAGTAAAGACAGATATAATGAAAATGTTAGGGGCTTTAGTGAGAAATGGCTGCTGAGGGTACTCATTGCAATATGGATGGAGAGAGAGAGAGAAAGATGCATGCCCCAGATGTCTGGTGGTTAAACTTTCTATGCTAGTGTACAATGACAAGGAGAAAGTCACAACTATAGGCAGAACAGGATATTTAACACTTGTCATGCTGTATGAAAATGCTGGATGGGTGACTCATAAATGAATAAGCAAAGTAGCAGAAACAAAGGTGAGCGATGAGCACTTTGGATTCAGATCAGGATGCTGTAAAACTGACCTGATGTTTGCAGCGAGTCATATACTAGAGAACAAGGTTGAGATGAGGAGAGAACCCAACTAGCCATTCCTGGGGGGGTGTGTGTGAAGAAAACATATGACAAGATCCTAAGAAAGCTGGTTTGGACAGTCCTGTGATTGTTCAAAGCCATGAAAACATTGATAGAATTAGTTCTTGCTATGGACAAGGACCAAGTGATATAAATATGAATAGTATTCAAACCCAGTGGCAGACAGTGAGATAGTTATTTTAAGGGTTCAGCTCTAAGCCCACCCCTGCTCATACTGGGATTGGACTACATTAACAAACAACTTGGAGGGGACAGATCAACACAACTGATGTATGCAGACAATATAGCACTGCAAGCAGAGCCTGAACAGAAACATCAGAAAATAAGTGACTAATGCAAAAGTGAAGGCAAATAATGTGAATTTGAGTGTGGACAAGACAGAGGTATTGGTAGCAAATGGAGAGAAACAGAAGAAGCTGAAAATTAAGATAGAAGGGAAAATAGTGAAATAGGTCAGTGGCTTCATGTCTCTGGGAGGAGTGGTTGAGGAGAGAAAGGGAAATGTTGGGTCAAAGCTTGAATTAGTAATTCTACAGCCGCCTGGCACAAAGCATCAGGAGTAGCATTTGAGAGAAGAATGACAAAGAGGCTAAAGCGTTAGGTGCATGACAGTGGCCAAACCAGTACTTATGTATGACACTGAAACCTAGGCAATGAAGACAAAGCAACTGAGAAAGCTTGAAGTGGTGGAGGGGAGGTGCCTGAGATGAGTAATAGGCTCCACACTGTGGGACAGGCAATGAAATGACAACATCACACTGGAAGCCAAATAAGTTTCATTTTTAAAGAAGGCGAAGAAAACAGATCATAGTGGTTCAATCACACATGCCAACACCAAAAGATGAAGTAGTAATGCAGATGTAGAAGAATCAGGAAGAAGGCAACATGAGGCATGGATATCCAGTCAAGAGAATGAGGGACTGCACAAGAGGGAACCTGTGAAAGTTGGGCATGACTGCCAAATTAGACTGGAGAACGGCTGTGACTTGAGGGAGGTTGCATCAGTTGATGCAACACACTAGCCCTGTGTAAAAAATGGGAAAAAGACGTGATGATGATGATGATTTTGTTTAATGTTAAAATTAGTATTCTATTTACATGTTTAATGCACTTTCTGAGTAATTTAACATTCAGTTCTAAATTCACTCTCAGTAATATCTGTAATACAATATTTACCTTGTCACATTTCACCTAGAAATTTTAGCTGATATTTATCATTACCATGTTTGTATCTGACTAGATGCTGACTGCTCAGATATTTTACCAGAGACATCAGTTTGATTCCAGCATTTCTAAACTTTCACTTTCAGAGTTTATTTGACCGCCTATGTCTCTCTGCAGATGATGTAGTATTAATGGGATAAACAGAAATAATAGCTGAGTGTAATGGCAGCCATGTTTGCTGTTAAAACTGCCTGATGGATTTAGTGAGCAAGCCTGTATTTCATTCGCAATTTAAATAGACCTTGGAAATGCTTCTTACACATAATTTTTCAGCAAGGTATCTTATTTTTTTCTCAAAAAAAAAAAAACTCTTCAGAGATGCTTTTTTTAACCATCTTCAATGTTTAAATATATTTCAGTACTGCGTACTCTAGAAATTGCTGTACATGTCTTACCTGTTCTTCCACATGATTTATCACTACCAAATCTGCGCCGTGTGCTACACAAAATTCTCTGCTGTCTTCCCAGTTTAACATGCAAGACGAAAAGAAGTACGAAGACTTATGGAACTGCTTCCAGTCTGTTGGAGGTCTACAGTTAGATAGACAGTGTCCGGCTACAAGAAAAGCAAATAAATAAACAGGCAATGACAGCATAACCATGAAGGTTAAAATGGTGTCAGTCATGACTTATTCTGTATAAGTGTATAGTATGTATTCAAGCAAGCTAGTAAACGAAGAAAAATAAATGGAATGGACATGAAATGCAAACTGTAGAGTATATAAGTATTATATTTAAGTGGCAATTTCAAACACAAAAGAACACAATAATGGAAAACTGGAAAACTGTATTTTAGCCAAACATTCAGTCAGAGAGGCATGCTTTTCAAAAAGAAATGTCTTACATTTAAAGATATTAAATCATACATGAGGTAGAAAAATTCTCTGTATGCAGATCTCAGCAAAGATAGGGCATTTACTTATTGGCTTGTTTGCATTTTAATAGGGCTAGAATACTAATTCACATGGTCTTTTTTCAAATTCAGTCCAGGAGCTCTGTCTAGTTAAATGAGTTCCTAAGAGTCACACAGTAAGCAACAAGAGGCTGAGGAAATTAAACCCTAGGAGTCATACAGAAGGCTAGTGAAAAGCTTTATTAGAAAGGCTCACCCAGACTCTGCTACAATTTGCTGTGAGGGAAGGGTTAGTTTGCCTTTTATTTGTTGTATTTTGTATTACTTTATTGCCTTTTTCTATTTTGAATACTGTGATTTGTTTTCTTTACTTTGCTTTTTACTTGTATCCTGCTTTTAACTGCATATTAAAACTTGAAAAGAGACCACAGTTCTGTCTCTTGTGAGTCAGGCAGAAATTAGAACAGGTCAATTAAAGACTCACACATAAAACAGAAGAGGTCAGTTAAGGTTAATCATCTGTGAACTGAGGAGGTGGAGCTAGGAAGTAAACCATCTATTTAAAGCATAAAATAAGTAGATGATAAAACAACTATGAACACAAAGCACTTTTCGTCCCACCTGGTGGTGAATGATGATGCTATGAGGGTCCACTCAATAAGTAATTACTTATTGAGTGGACCATCATAGCATCATCAGTGTGTTGGGAATAGCCCTCACTCATTGGCTTACTAACAACATGCTTGCACCATGGACTGTATTTAGATGCACTGGTTTTAGTGAATGCCTCCACCTGAAAAAGTCTCACCACCAGGTGAGACGAAAAGTGCTTTGTGTTCACAGTTGTTTTATCATCTACTTCAATATACATTCTGTATTTTTTTATTTTTTATTATTTTTGCTTGTGCTATATTAAAGAAAAGGAACTACAGTACTTGGAGTGGACTTATCTTCTTCCGCAAGTGTCTTGGATTGTTGTTTGGTCTCCTACTTTTCCTGGTTTTGTAGTTGGTCAAATAGGTCAATAGAGCTATAGGAGGCAGGGATGGCGTATTTAGTTCTAGGAGATTAGGAAGTGGTATTAGAAGGATTAGGTAGGATAGGAACAGGAGCACTTCCATTGTGTTTAGTTAGGTGTGAGTGCAGCAAGGTTTTAAACGAGGAGAGACTGCTGGTGATGTGGATAGGAGATGGTAGAGAATTCCAGAGGCATGCAAGAGAGAAGAACATTAGGTGATTCCCAGCTGGACGTGTGGGTTTGTGCAATTTAATTAGTTTTTGGGAATTAGATCTTAGAAGTCATTCTGGTTCTTGCATTTCAAAGGTAGTGACTACGGAGGGACAAAAATAAGGGCTGTAAATGAGTTTGTGTGCTAGGATGAGTTAGGTATAAGTGAGGAGGTTAGATAGCTCAAGCCAGTTTAGTTGGTGAAGAGAATTACAATGGTGAGAAATGGCTCTGTGACCAGCCACAAATTTGGATATCTTGTTATAGCAAGAGGAGAGTTTTGTTTTGAGAGAGGATTGCAAGTTGGTGAGGATAGATGCACCATATAGGAGGGACGGGATGAGATAAGCATTGGCTAGTATGAGCCTAGTGGAAGGAGAGATATAATGATTATGGTGGTATAGCATACCAAGTTTTTTTGTGGGGTTTTTTGATATTTACTTGTAAATTTGTCGAATTTTAGTTGATCATCTATGAGTACTCCTAGTAATTTAGTGTCAGAGACTATTTCTAGGGGAGTATTGTTTTTGCTGGTGATTATGAATGAGTGTTTATCTAGGGAGGAGGTTTTGGAGGTGGTGAATAACATAAGTTTAGTTTTAGTTGTATTAAGAGCCATATGGTTGTCTAACATCCACTGCTCAGTAGAGACAAAGGCGCTTTGGGTAAGCTTATTTAGAGTGGGGATAGAAGGGAAGGAGCAGATAATGGTAGAAGCGTCAGCATGTTGGATGAGGCTGGAGTTTTGAATGGCTTGGTAGAAGTCATTAATGAATACATTGAATAGTAGGGGATCTAAAATGGAACCTTGAGGGACACCTGTGAGAGTATTAAGGAAGGGTGAAATGGTTTTACTCCATTTGACTGCTTGTTGTCTAGTTGTGAGGTAGCTGGAGAACCACTTGGTACAGGAAGGGAATAGGTTTAGTTTGGAGAGTTTATTAAGAATCAGGTTGTGGGAAATAGTGTCAAACGCCTTGGAGAGGTCGAGGAGAAGGGTGGACATGAAATGGCCGGAATCGCGGGCTTTGTTAATTGTTTCAAGGAAGGATTGGAGGGCAGTGGAGGTGCTATGACCGGGTCTGAACCCATGCTGTGTGGGGGTAAGAAGCCAGTTATTGATGAGTTAGGGCAAGAGCTGTTGGTGGATACATTTTTCAAGAAGCTTAGAAATAGGGGATAAAATAGCAATAGGGCAGAAGTCTGGAATGTCATTACTATTGCCTCCTTTATGTAGAGGAATAATAAAGGCTTTCTTCCAGAGCTGGGGGACCTGGCTTTCTGATATAGACTGATTAATTAGTATGTTGATAGGGAGGGCAATGGCTTCTGCGGCTACTTTTAGGAAGTAGGAGGGAATTTCATCAAGGGCATTGGAACCAGGTTTTAATTTTAGGAGAAGTTTTTTTATGGTGGATATAGAGATAGGATTGATAGAGAAGAGTTGAGGTTGGGGGCAAGGGATGCTAGAGGAGGAAGGGATGGATGCAGGCTTAGGAGGGGTCATAGAGGTGATGGTGAAGGACGTTGTTAGCTTGCTTATGGACTCTATGAAGAAAGAGTTAAATTGGGTTGCTAAGTCCATGTAAGTGGCATCTGGGTTAGGGCAAGGGTTTTCTTTTTTCCCTGGGCTGAGGAGAGATGAGATTCCTTTCCAAAATAGTTTGGGATTGGTGTTGTGGTTGGTTTGGAGACTGGAGAAATAGGCTTTGTGGTCTGAGGTAATACATTTTTTAACTTTATTTCATAGTGTTTTCTATTTGTTAAGGGTGATAGTGGTTTTATTTTTATGGTAACGTGTCCAGGCTTTGTCACAGAGTCGCATAGTAGCTAAGGTGTTTTTTGTTTAACCAGGTTACAGGGTTACTTTTTGTATGTTCTGTTTTTAGAGGGGCAAAGGAGTTGAGCAGGTTTGTGAAAGTAGAGTTAAAGTAGGAGACAGCATTATCTATGGGAAGAGTCTTTAATGGGTTCCAGTTTGTGCTTTTTAGTGCATTTGAGAAGGTTTCAGAATTGAAGTTCTTTAGGCAGCGAGTGGAAATATAGGTGTGAGTTAGTTGTATGGAAGAGGGGAGACAGTGGGCAAAAGTGGGGAAGTGGCAGCTAGTGGGTCTGTGAGAACACCACTATCAGAGATAAAGTGAGGATGGGATACTAGAATCCAGTCTATTGTACTTCCAGTAATGGAGTTCTTGGAAGGCCTGGTAATGGAATTGATTAGTTGTGTAAAGTTATATAAGTTAATATTGAGTGAGTTAGTGGGAGACTGGATTGTGGCCCAGTTTATGTTCACGTCCCCCAGGATTATGATTTCATGAATAATGTTGGTGGAGACCCAGGAGAGTATATCTTCAAGGGATGAGATATTGTCTCCAGGGAGAATATAGAGGGAGAGAACAAATATGAGTTTATGCTTGTTTAGGTGGAGTAGGGCTAGTATCATTTCTGCCTTGCCAAATTTGGGAAAGGGTTTGGTATAGGGGTTGACTAAGAGGGATGCTGAGTAAAGGAGTGCTACACCCCCACTTTTTTTGTGTTCTGTCATTTCTTAACATGCGGCAGTTGGGAGGAGTTATTTCAGAATCTTTTATGTGGGGCTTAAGCCAGGTTTCTGAGATGGAGAGAATATCGGGCTTGTTATGTAGAAGCCAGGCATTAAGGTTTAGAATTTTGTTAAATAGGCTCTGAGCATTTAGAGCTGAGAAGTGGATATCATACTCCTGCTCAAATATTCTCCAATTCTCTGCAATATTCTGATCAAACACAAGTGGTTGTGGGTTGCAAAATCCATTTGCCATATTAATATGTCTCAGTGAAGAGTCTTGCAAATATGCATGAACACACACACTAGTACATACACATATACATGTGCCTGAAATTTATGCCAGTACTTGTAATAACACAACAAGCCTTTGTATCACTGAACTTTGTGAAATAAGTTTCCTGGGCAATGTAATACTCTGAAATCTCTTTACTGCAATAGCCACTTGCCTTGAAATTATCTTAGTGTACAAGCTGTTTATCTTGAAAGTACTTTAATACTAAAGTAATTTATCATTTTAATGCCCAAATCATTTATCATCATTTTAAGAAACATTTCTAACAACTGCACAGTGCGAATAAACTGGGCAATAGAAAGTGAGGGCAAGAAACATTTCAAAGTGACTGTACTTTGCGAATAAACTGTCTCAAAGTAATGGCGCTTTATGAATAAACTATCTTGAAGTAATTGCAATTTGCAAATAAACTGTTTTGAAGTAATTGCACTTTGCAAAGAACTGGGCAGAAGAAGCTCAACATGAGAAACACTTCAAAATAATTGCACTTTGTGAATAAACAGTATACAGCACACTGAAATTTCCCCCAAATTGCTGCACTTTGCCAAATACCTCTGTAAAGTGCAAGAGACGCTCTGTAATGGCGGCACTCTGCGAATGGACATACCCAGACATAACAAACTTTTTGAAATGGCTGTACTTGACTACACTTCATGAAACAGTTGCACTTTGCACACAACAGACTCTTTAGAATAAATGCACAGTAATAAGCACACACTGTAAGCACTTTTACACACATCGAGATACTTGGAACAACTCTAGTTATGCTATTCAAGGCTTCAATCAATGCGAAGTAGTACTTTATGCCAAAACACAATAATTTGCCAAAATACATGCAGTCGCCTTGCTTTATTCATTCTCACTGCGCTCTTTTCTGCCATTTCTATTATATTCATTTTGCTCATTAAATTTCTTAATGTGCCCTTTATGCCCTTTTGTTATATTTATTTGCTCATTTAATAATCTTTCATGCCCATTATACTTTATTGTGCTTACTTTAAATCTAAACATGCTCATTTTACTTTAAACACACTTGTTTTACAATTCTGAGGTAATTCTGAACCCTTTATGTACTTTTCTGATGCTTGTTTTATTAAATAACGTAGTTTCAAACATTTAATTTGATTAATAAACTTTTTTATACTTCTTTCTGTGTTATTTGTTTGCTTAATAATACATTTTGTGCCCTTGTAATGCTCTGTTTTACCCCTTTTAATAAATAAATTGTTCTGCTTATCTTCTTTACCTTTGACTTGTTTCTGGTCCTGTTTTTTCTCTCAGTTCTTCTAGTTTGCTTTTACCATTATCTGTGCACCTCATGGCTTTGAAGAATAGTCTTTGCTATCCCAGTTCTGACACCATGTCACTCGCCAGGTCAGGATGAAACAGGCAAAAATTGTGGATTCTTGTTCAAACAGCCTTATTATATGCAAACACATCATAAATTAGGTTAAGTAACTTTAACTTATAAACAAACTAGCCATCATGCACATACATGTTAACACTCTGGCTCCAACTTCAAAATGGCACTGAAGCTAACACATGCTTGGTATTTATATGCAGACACAGATGTTGGAAATGCTTCTTAAAGGCAAAACACACCTGTTATTCTATATCTGCCTTACCCGTTTTTTTTACTATCCATTGCAGAAAGAGTGTTCACAAAGTATCTAGCTCCAGTTGTAGGTCATTGCAGGCTACAGAGTATCCACATCTTTTGATTTCGATGACTTGTTGTCAAGAATCTCTCTTGGGTGACATATCTCTTGCACAAGCTGGGATTCCAAGAGAACATTCAAAACTCTTTACTGACACCCCCGCACAGGATTCTTTTCCTGAGATCTCAACTAGACACCTCAATTCAAACAGCTTTTGTTCCACTGGAAAAAAAAATGATCTTTACTTAGATCTATTTCTAAGGTTTTCCACTCAGACTTTAGTCATTGTGAGTGAATACCTCCGGATTTTGGGTCTCATGGCATCTATGATTCTCATGATACTCTGGTAAGACTCTACATGAGGAAGATAAAGTGGTATCTGAAATCTTTTTGATCCCAGCCATCAGCACTCTTTATCTTTTTAGATACCAGTACTGGAGCTTGTTACAAGAGAAATCACTTGGTGGAGACAAAAATTATCCTTAAATCAAGGTCACCCCTTCTCCCTCTCTGCCCCAAAGCAGACAGCCACCCCAAATGCTTCAGACTTTGCTTGGGGAGCAGTTTCAGGAGAGGTAAAAGTGCAGGGGGTGTGGGACACCAAGGACAGATGCAAGCGCATAAACATCAAGGACATGTATGCCCTGATCAAGGCACTCAACTCTATGAAACATCTTTAGTCCATGGGACCTCATCAAGTGGTTACAGACAATATCACAGTGATGTGGTATATCAACAAGCAAGAGGGTACCATGGCATACCCTCTATGCAGGCTGGCTAAGTTAGCTTGGGATATAGCTTCACAGCAAAATCTCACTCTACAGGCATCCTACATTCTGTCAGAGCAAAATTCTGGCAGACAAACTGAGCAGGACCAGGGAAGACCCTCATTAATGGAAATTATATTTAGCTGTCTTCCATGATTTGATTCATCTGTGGGAGTTCTTCAGGGAGACCGCTTTGCCTCCTTTCTGAACAATTAACTGCAAAAATTCTGTTCCAAAACCCCATGGAAGAAGGCCATGAAGACAAATGCCTTTTCTTTTCTGTGCATAGGAATGTTTCTGTATGCCTTTCCAACCCTTCCACTAATATTTAGGGTATTTCTGAAGATTCAGAAGGTGTCCCTCAAGATCAATGTGGTGACTCCCTTCTGACCCAGGCAACCACTGTTAGCCTCTCTTTTAAAAATGTCTGGGACAATTACCACACGCTTCCTCACCAAACAGATATATTCACACAAGAACAGAGGTGTTTGATCATCTGATATGGTCATAATTCCATTTAGGCACCTGTTTCTAAGGATGTGCAACAGGTACTAATGGAGGTAAGGATGCCTGCTACTAGAAAATCATATATTAGTAAATGGAACAAGTTTATTAGTTAGTGTCCATAACATAATCAGCACCCATTCAGAGCTAGTTGTTCCCTGGTTATACTATATTTCTGTAAGTTGCTATCCTATTGCATTTTGTAATTCTCTATTAAGGTTCATTTATTATCCATTTCAGCATGTCTACCCATGGATCATCCTCTCTAAAGGCAATCACATGTCAAAATGCTTTTGAAATGGGTTTTGCATAAGAGCCATCCAAGTAAAACAGTGGCCAGTCCTTGGAATCCTAATTTTGTGTTAGAAAAAACTAACACTTGCTCCATTTGAACCAGCTAATCTGGCTGACTTGAGGTGTTTTACCTGGAAAACAGTTTTATGGATTGCTTTTCCCTCTGCAAGAAGGTTATCTGAGTTGCAAGCTCTTATGGTGAGTCAATCCTACCTCATTTTCCACAAGGACAGAGTTTCTTTGAGAACTAATCCTTGTATGCCTAAAGTGGTATATGAGTTTACATTAAGTAAAGCTATTCACCTCCCCATTTCTTCCTTAAACCTAAAAATCAGGGTGAAAGGATACTCCATACCTTGGCTGTCCACAGAAAACTCATGTGCTATCTTAACAGAGCAAAATATTTCTGATCATCAGATCAGTTTTTCATTTCTTATGAAGATAAGATGCAAAGACAACTGAGGTCAAAACAGACTATTTCCAAATGGTTGTGCAAAGCTATTATCTTTTTTTATATTCATTATAGCAAATCTATTCTAGGGAGGGTCAATGCCCACTCTACAAGGACCTTGACTTCTATGGCTTTTTGGAAAGGGTTGGCTTCTAGGCATTTTCTAGAAGCTGCTACTTGGTCCTCTGTACATACTTTTACAAAGCAATATAAACTGGATTCCTTCTCTGTGTCTAGATCAGGCTTTGTTATGATCATTCTCCAGGGGCTGCTGGACCCTTCTCCTTCCACCTTACAAACATAGTTAGCTACAGTAATCTAACCATATAGCTAAGGCTACTGCAGTATTGATCATTATGAAGAACCTTATACACTTGTGCCAGATGAATTTGCCATATCAGTAGATGTTCACATGATCACTGCTTCAGTAGCTGCTCTCTCCTTCCATTGCCTTGCTTTTTGATACTTTTTTATGCCAGGGTATGGCCACTTATTTTCTGTTTCAGGGCACAATCTCTTTCTGTCTGCTGGCAAGAAGGCTCTGAAGGGCTTCATGTCTAAATATATCTTTTTAGTTAGCTCAGCTCAAGCTGCTTGACAGTTTGAGTGCATGGAAGGTGCCCTGACGCTTTGGAACCTAGCAAGCTGTTATGTCCTCAGTTATGTTATATTTAATTAAGGGATTTAATCCATTTAAAAGGGTGTTGGTTAGTGATGCCATAAAGGTTTCAGTAAAGTTTCAGTGTCTCAGTCAGCTGTGCTGACAAAAGGTTGTGCCTACCCAGATTTTCTGTTTCATCAGCAGCAATCTGAGAAAGTCATATGGACAGGATACCTCACTCAAGCCTATATTGCCATTTTTGTATACTTTCAGTTCATACCCACAGCTCCTTATGGTGTCCAGACCTTTGTTGGGCCTGGTTTCTTTAACCAACTGACTTATCAGCTAATAATAGGCAGTATTAGAAAGTTCAAAGAGTTATTAACAAAATGACATTAAGATCGTTAATGTTGGATCTCCTGCAGTAATGAAATTTCCCAATCCTAGCTAGAAAATGACTCAGATTCCCTCTAATCTCACTAAAGTGGAATCAAGCCATTTGTTATGAAAGACTGTAATAAAGAACAGATATTTAACATGGAAACACTAAATTAATGTAGCAAAAACAAGTGCAGAAATAGTAGATGTGGTAATGTATGTCCTAGCTTTTGCAGAGTTTAGCAGAAACAAACAACACTCTTCTTCTCAAGCAAAGTGGTCACCAAATGCCTCAGGTACAGAGATCTAAATTTTAAACAGGCTAGCCCTCTAGCCAATCAAATACAGGCAAAATAAGACTTACAACAATAATTCCCAGCTCACAAGGGCATAGGCTATCCTATCCTGCCACAAGATTGTAGACTTTAAACCTTCCAATGTAAAATAAGTGGTTGGTGGAGCCCAAGTGCTTCAACCTGAACAATGACAGTTAGAATAACATGTACAATAAGCATTTACCAATAATTCCCACCTCAGAATTGTGAAGGTTACACTGTCCTCCCACAAGAGAGTAGATCACAAACCTTCTTAATGCAAAATAACTGGTATGGAACCCTGGTGCTTATATCAGAACTAAGGCACTTTGAGAATAATAGACACAATAAGCTTTCAACTAGCAATTCCCAATACAGAAGGGTATAAGCTACTTTTTCTGCTACAAGACATTAGACCACAAACCCTCATAATGTCAGATAACTGGTTTAGAGCCCAAGTGATTAAATTAGAACTAAGAAGGTTAGAATAACAATTACAACTGAATCAGGGTACTAACAAGCAGTGACAAATGCAGTAGATAAAATGCAACTAAAAAGTTTAAGAATGTGTAGCAAAAGTAGGAAGAACCACATGCACAATAAAGTGCAATATATATATATATATATATATATATATATATATATATATATATATATATATATATAGAGAGAGAGAGAGATAGGAAACAGAAGATAATACGAGATTAAGAAACTAAGTGGGACTTCCCAGAGGCAAAAAGGGATCAGAAATAGTCAGGCAGAGAACATCAAGTCATACGGCACTACATCTGAATAGCAATGTCATAAAATACATGTAGTTAAAGGAGGAATGCTGTTTCTCATCTCCTCCCATTAATTAGCTAGCTATTATTCACTGTCTGCAAAAGAATTCTTTTCTAAATGACTGTAGCCAAAATCTCTTAAAACTAAAAAAGAACAGAAAAGTTTAAAACAAAAAATGCAGAATAAGATTAAAGATAAAAAAGGGAAGTAACTAACCCTTAAATGTATAACTCTAATCCAAAATCAAAAGGAGACAGAAATCATCAACGGTCACACACAGAAGAGCAAGTCATAGTGCAGTCCAGCTAAATAAAGATGTCACTAAATACTTGGAGTTAAAAGAACAATGCTGTTACTCAGCTCCTCCCATTAATTAGCTGGATGTTATTCATTGTCTGCAGAAGAATTCTTTTTTAACTGACCATCACCAGGGACTGTTAAACTTCCAAAAGAACACACACAAAAAAATCAAAACAAAATGCAATGTAAGAGTAGGGACAAAAAAATGTAAGAAACAAAAAGTTAAAAATAATAACTCCATTCTTAAATGGAAAGAAGACTGAGATCAGCAATAGTTAGGCACAGAACAACAAGTTACATAGCACTGCAGCTAAATAAAGATAAAACCAAATCTTTGTAGTTAAATAATGAATGGTGTTTCCCAGCTCCTCTCACTTATTAGCAAGATGTTATTTACTTTCTGCAAAAGAATTCTGTTCTATATGACCATAGCCAAGATCTCTTAAAACTCCAAAATCAAACAAACAAAAAAAAACCTTAAAACAAAACAAAATACAATATAAGAAAATGGGAATATGTAAACCTTAAATGAATAAATTCAATCCAAAATCAAATACGGACAGAAATCAGCAAAAGTACAGCAGAGAACAGTAAGTAACACAGCACTACAGATAAATAAATATCACTAAATTCTTGTAGTTAAGTGAGGAATGGTGTTTCTCAAATTTTCCACTTAGAAGCAGGAAGTTATTCACTGTCTACAAAAGAATTCTCCAACTGACCCTGACCAAGACCTCTTTAAATAACAGAACCAAATAGTAACCAAACCTTAAATGACTAACTGCAATCCAAAATCAAATGCAGAGAGAGATCAACAATAATCAGGCAGAGAAAAGCAAGTCACACAGCACTACAGCAAAATAAAGATGTCATTAATTACTTGTAGTTAAATGATGAATGTTATTTCTCAGCTCCTCCCACTAAATAGCGGATGTTATTCACTGTCTGCAAAATAATTATTTTTAAACTGACCCTAGAAAACTCCGCAAAGAATAAAAAAAACTTAACAAAATGCAATGTAAAAACAAAGATGAAAAATGGAAGTAGCCAAGGAATAACTCCAATCCTAAATCAAATGCAGAAAGGGATAAGCAATAGTCAGGCAAAGAACGGCAAGTCACACAGTACTACAGCAAAATAAAGTTGTCACTGATTGTTGTAGTTAAATGAGGAATTATATTTCTCAGCTCCTCCCTCTAGTAAGCTGCATGTTATTCACTGTCTGCAAAATAATTCCTTTCTAACAGACCATAGCAAAGACCTCTTAAAACTGCAAAAACAGCAAAAAATTAAACAAATGCAATATCAGAGTAAAGATAAAAATATGGAAGTAATGCAACCTTAAATGAATAGCTCAAGTGCTTTTTTTGTAAGCAAAAAGGTGGTGCACATATGTTGCATCATTTGGATCAACCCCCTACCCTGCCCAGTCCCACCCCTGCACCACCCAGTCCCCCCAAATACTTATTTTTTCTGCAAATCCTCTTTCATGAAAATAAATAAATAAATAAAATCTTTTCTCTCTTAATAATCTGAGTGCCCCTTATATAAAATATAGAAAAACATTTATACATCTCTTTTTCCAGGTTGTTATGGTCCTGTGTGTATAATTGGTGTGGATCCACTATGAAAGAACATTCATTTGCCTTTTGGTTCATTATACTCCCCTGGATTTACTATTCCTCTGTGCAGGACTAGCTTAGTCCTGCACGGAGGTGGCCGTTTAGGAGCAGGATGGCATATTAACGAGGCACGCTGCCTGAGATCCTAATCTTACACGGAGCGTGTAAAAGTGCAGGGGCCGTGTCTGAGAGCAGAGCTCTCAGAATATACATGCTCCTGCAATGGAGAACAGCAGAAAGGCCCTAGAAATGAGTGAGACCACTCATAGATGTCCGCATATCCCACCAACATTCCCCCTGGTGTACAACAGCAAGTAAACACAAATAAAAATAACAAACCTGTATTTCCTTGTTTTTATAAATCCAATTCAAGCTAATCATAGGTACGCAGGTGTGCCCATTGCTTATGGTTAATGCAGCTTAAATAGCTGAAGAGGTTAACAAGGAAGATATATGCAAATGAAACAGCATAGCAATAGTGCAGTGGGCAGAGCATTCGCCTTACGAGCAGGCATTCCCGGTTCCAGTCCCACTGCAGCACATTCCATTTTCCATGCCAAAGCACGTTATGAGTAATATTTATGTTGCATAACCCACTAAATAACATATTTTTATGAACTGGAGTACTGCAGTAAATGCACATGTGAGGTGTCTGTGTCATAAAGAATAAAGCACTAGTAAGCAGGTTTAAGTACCAATAAGCAGTAGTAAGCATAATTAAGCATTAGTAAGCGTGTTTAAGCCCGTTTGCATGCCGGTAAGCAATGCCTACACTGGATAAGCAATGCAGAAGCTAACTCTCTGTAAGCAGATGTAATGGCAGGTTAACAGTGCTTACCATTGCACAAACCCATGCAAACCCGCTTACAAATGCTCAAAAGTGCCTTAATCAGTCTGTATCCAATGGCCCTTATTCTGCTCATCAACAAAATAAACAATCATGCAGGTCTCGAACCCAGGACCCTATACATCATAGTTATAGTAGTTAATCCCGAAGCCATCACAGAAGTACAGAAGAATGAGGTATCAGCAAACAAGTCTTCACCATAGTAAAACCAAACCGAAACTGTGAAAGGAATCAGTATACAGACATATGTGCCTTAACCTTAACCCACTACATTGAATAAATATGCGAACCGGAGTACAGCAGTAAGGCCAGAAGTCAGGTGTAATTGTAATAGAGTGTTGAAGTCCCCAATAAAACACAAGGACCCTATACAGTGTACGTACACATGAATCATGGATACCAGGCATACATATAATGTGTAATGAATAACTCAATGCCAAAAAGGATTTATAATGCAAAGCCTAATGTAAACAGTGCTAAGCATTGCACAGGCCAGCTTAGGAGGTGTAAGCAATGTGTAGGCCAGCTAACTTAATGTGCCCAGTGTTATACCCCTTTAAATAATGCCAACCTTAGGTAAGCAGGTTTGCCCATAGCTTAGCCTTTTCAAAACCGGCCAATCACAGAAAAGTGTGAGAAATCGTCCCTACTTAAACCCAACAGGTGGGAATACATCTCATAACTGGTTGTAGCTTCCCCTTGCAGGCACAATGGCAGTAAGGGGAGAAGGTGTGCACTTTCGGGCCCAGTGCTGGTGCATCCAGGAGTGCAAGGTCATGGCAGGACTCCTTGTCAAAGACCATGGTCAGAGACTGCTGCAGGGCCAGCACCAGGGCTCCCAATATAAGGCAGAGGCCTGGGACCATCTCCGACATGACCTCACCAGTGCCACTGGCATACCCCAAACTGGTGAGCAGGCACCACTATGCTGACTTGAAGCGGCGTAAGGGTGACCTCTTGGAGGAGTGGCTCCAAGAGGCTAGAGCAGCAGGGGATGTTCCAGTCATGTGTAAGTATCACCCCACTATGTGTGTAATAATTGCCAGCTCAGGTATATCATAGATAGGTATTGCTAAGTATTTCTCTTGTCCCCCACAGCTGCAATGGAGCAGGCCATGAACCAGGAGGCCTACGTCAGTCACCTGGCGAGGTTGTGATGCGAGGCAGGTCAGTAATACTAAAAGTAGTAGTAAACTAATTGCCTGTATAAAACCTGTATTGTTCAAGACAAGTACTGCATACACTAGAGAATATGGCAGGAAGCGTCTCATATCGTTTGTATGTCAATAAAAGTGTAGTAGCCTGACAATAAAGGTCAAATTGCTGGACTGCATGTGTATACTCTGGTAACATATGGTAATGTAGATTAGCAATCTTGTAATAGTACTGTGGTATTAAGCGCTATTACCCACACTGTGCACCATAAATAGAATGTGTAGGAATGCCTGTATATGAGAGATGTAATCCCCAGAAGCCATTTAGTACAACTGAGAGACACATAGACAGAAAACAAGGAAAATGCAGACAACAAAACCCGAATAGCACATACAAATGAGATGTGAACTGTTGACTTTTTAGCACACAGCCATGGTTCGAATCCTGCCAGTGGTAGAACTCTGCATACAGAATCATACCACACAACTGTACAGATATGTCCAGAATATCCTGTATATCGGTCCATATCTGCTGCTTGTCAACTTGTCCCCCTGGGAAATCAGTGGGATGATCCCAGATGTTTAGGCAGCAAACAGGAAATAAAACTGATTGTCACACATCTATAAGAACAAACCTGTCACACTAGCAACTCCCCAAAATGTTATGAGAGTAATAAGCCACATATGTCCCATCTACACCCCCGTGTTGTCAAGCTGTGACCAGAGTGTGTACAGTAACAGAGCAAGATGTATGTGTATAATACTAATGTGAAATCTGGTACTCTGTGTGGCAACATTCAGGTAGTGCTAACAAACATTGTCCAGACTGTCCAGTAAATTGGCCCATATCTGCTGTCTGCCACTCTGTCCCCCTGAGAAATCAGTGTGATGATCCCAGACATATAGGCAGCAAACAAGAAATACAACTGATTGTCACACATCTATAAGAACAAACCTGTTACTCTAGTAACTCCCCAAACTGTTATGAGAGTAATAAGCCAAGTATGCTCTATCTACATCCCCATGTTGTCAAGCTGTGACCAGAGTGTGTGCAGTAAGATAGTGAGATGTATGTGCATAATAGTAATGTGGAATCTGATACTTTTTGTGGCAACATTCAGATAGTGCTAACAAACATTGCTCCCACAGGTCTGTCAGATATGAACACTGTGCCCAGAAATAAAAGAATGATACCCTGTACTGGTACTGTTTACTTTGGTATTGTATGGTATTGCGACTGATGCAGTTGCTCTGAATAATAAGGTATTACTCATCACTGTCACCCACACTGTGCTACATAATAATCACAGGAGAATTATAAGACAGAAATCAGATAGGGGATATACAGCAATATCTATATAGCACACACAACTGTGATGGACAGTGTTTTAGTTTTAGCAGACACAGCCATGGTCTGAATCCTGGGAGTGGAAGTAGAGTGCATACAGAATCATACCCCACAACTGTACAGATAAGTCCAGAATATCCTGTATATCGGCCCATATCTGCTGCCTGTCAACTTGTCCCCCTGGGAAATCAGTAGGATGATCCCAGATGTTTAGGCAGCAAACAGGAAATAAAACTGATTGTCACACATCTATAAGAACAAACCTGTCACACTAGCAACTCCCCAAAATGTTATGAGAGTAATAAGCCACATATGTCTCATCTACACTCCCGTCTTGTCAAGCTGTGACTAGAGTGTGTACAGTAACAGAGCAAGATGTATGTGTATAATACTAATGTGAAATCTGGTACTCTGTGTGGCAACATTCAGGTAGTGCTAACAAACATTGCTCCCACAAGTACGTCAGATACAAACATTGTGCCGAGAAATAAAAGCTTGGTACCCTGTACTGGTATGTTTACTCTGGTATTGTATGGAATTGTGAGTGTTGCAGTTGCTCTGAATAATAAGGTATCACTGATCACTGTCACCCACACTGTGCTACACAATATAATTGTGTAGGAAATCCTGTATAACAGTGTTGCAAGTCACTAAAGGTTGAAGAGGGCAATAGTCTATATATGTCCTGGTTCACCTGCATGTGGTCAAGACATGGCCAGAGTCTGTGCAAAAAGAGATGGACAGGTATGTGCATAATATCAACCTGGAATCTGGGAGTATGTGTAGAAACAGTTAGTGTTAACAAACAATTCCTCCACAGGTATACCAGGTAAGAGGTGTATACTACAGATAAAACCAGTTCATGTATAAAGGTGTCAACAGCCATATCACTGTCCAAACAAAGGCAATAGGGTAGGGTAGTGTAGTAATATTTGTAAGGTACAGATAACAGCACTTACTAGAAAAGTAATATGAACTACAGGAATATACTAGTTGTTAATTGACATCTTTCTCTCCCTCCACCATATCTCCAACAGTTTATTTATTTTTATTTATTTATTGACATTTGTTAACCGGGTTTGTCCAACTGGGCTTGTGGCCCATTTTCAGTGGAAACCCGAGGAGAAAAGCTCCAGCAGTACATTTTAAACAAGTACAATTTTAAACAATATTGATATAATAGCAATTATAGCAAAATGATTCACATATATTGGGTTACATGCATAAAGTTAAAGTTGGATTAAAAAGAACACACCACAACTGGTATGTAATGACACCTATGTTCTGATACTGTCCAATTGTTTGATAAATATTTTAATGGTTCTCATGCATGTGCTATATTGCATTATTCCAACATTGGTGGCATGGTGCCATCAATGTACCTGCATGCTGTTCTTATTACCACTGTGGTCCCATATATGCATGTGTTCTGTTTTCTATGCAACTGCTCTGTATCTGGTGTCTGGGTTAATGGGAATATCCATGCATGCTGTTATAACTAACCCTGGAATGTGTTCACTATTACTAACCCACATATGATGCTGACATCTACAAACTAGAGCATGCATGGGAAGGCCAGTCCCACTGGATCCACCTGTCCCACCTCAGCTGGCCGTGGCACCAGGCACCCGGGACCTCCCTGTCCATTGGTCCTGCACCACCTTCTCATGGAACCACCTCAGGGGATGGGGTTCACCCCCCCGGGAGCGGGCGTGGACAGGAACCCGTCACCCATCGCCAGATCCAGGTCATGGTGCATAGTGAGTTCAACCAGCAGCTTAGTGATCTGCTACGCCAGCTCAAGTGCCATTAGTCATGACTAGAGGGTCAGGCTGGCCCTGTGACTCAGCCCCCAGTACAGCCACCTTTGGTTCTGTGAAGCTGCAGTGGTGACTGCCCATGGGTGGAGACCTCAGTCCCACTGTTTCCACTAGGGGGCTCGTGGGCTTCCGATTTCCCAACATCCCTCCCCATCAAGGTGTTTAGCCCCACATGTGTCATATACTGCCCCTGTATGCATCTTGTTTGTCTTGTCTGTTAACCTACCCAACCTACCTCCCCAAATATACCTACTACCCCTCCCCAACATCTCACTCTCACCTGACAAAAAAGGGCAGTCTGTTCCCACAACAAATTCTAGCCCCATACATAGCTGTCCATTTTGCACATTGGACACGTGTAATCTGGTCTAATTGGCATCACAACTTATTATTGTTGTCCTCACCCCCTCCCAGGGGTTTGAGTGTCCAAATCTACCTCCAAATTCAGTGTATATGCACAGCTGTTACTATAGAACAAATGGCAGCTATGGATCTTCCCTACACCCTTCCTGCACATCCTTGGCTAGTGCCCCTACTGTCTTTCCCTCTTTGTGCCCCTTTTTTCACCACTTTCCTATCAACTCATTTTTCTTTTCTTTTCTTTTAAAGAAATTAGTGCAGTGGTAAGTGGGAGTAAGCACTTTTAAGCAGCAATAAGCGGGTTTAAGCCTGATTGTGCGGAGGCAAGCAATGCCTACACTGGTTAAACAATTTAGAAGCTAAGTATAAAAAACTGTAACCGGAAGTTTGCAGTGCTTACCTCCACGCAAACCCACGCAAACCCGCTTACAACTGCTCAAAAGTGCCTTAATCACTCCGTATCCAATGGCCCTTGTTCTGACCAGCAACAAAATTAACAGCCTCTGCAAGGCTCAAACCCAGGACCCTGCACACCATAGACAGTGATTTACCACTAAGCCATGTCACATATACATAACCCTGATGTATTCATAAACATATCATCTAGCCCAGTCTTTCAACAGTACAGAGAATGTATTCCAACATGTAGATCTATGTGTGTGTATAACTGTATTCATATCTAAACAGATACAACATATATATATATATATATATATATATATATATATATATATGGGTCCTCTTCAAATTACTGAAACATCAGTTCGCCGACACGCGGAAGAGGAACGTGAAAGGACCAACAACGCAGTTGACCGACATGCTGAAATCCCGACAGCTGGAAGACCGACAAGGGGAACGTGTAAGCGTGACTTGGTAAGTATGCGATAGTGAGGGATTTTGGATTAGGGAGCGGACAGGTAAGTGTGCAATAGTGAGGGATTTAGGGTTAGGGTGTGTGAAAGGTGAGTGTGCGGTAGTGTCGGAGTTAGGGTTTGGGTAATGTAAGTGTGTGTTAGTGACGGGTTCATGTTTTAGGGTGGGTTAAGTAAGTTAGGAATAGGGTGCAGGTAGAATGCGTGTCTGGTACTGTCGGACCTTAGGGTTAGTGGGTTAAGTGAGTTAGGATTAGGGTGCAGGTAGGGTAAGTGTGCGGTAGTGTCGGACCTTAGGGTTAGGGGTGGGTTAAGTGAGTTAGGGTTAGGGTGCAGGTAGGGTAAGTGTGCGGTAGTGTCGGACCTTAGGGTTAGGGTTTGGGTTAGGGCTAGTGGATATGTAATGTAGTGTAATGTGTTGTTTACGTTTAGTGTGTCGGTGTAATGGTGTTCGGTGTTTTGCGTTGTCGGTATTGTGTGTTGTCGGTTATTTGGTGTCGGTGGTTTGTGTGTCGGCGAACTGGCGTGTCGGTGTTCTAAAGTAGACCCATATATATATATATATATATATATATATATATATATATATATATATATATATATATATGAACATATATACATGCAAATGCCTACATCTATAGATATATATGTCTACATCTATATGTCAAAATATATACAGCAAGTTATATATATATGTAAGCAGATATATATAGCTATGTAGGTATATGCAGACATAGTTATATACATGTAAGCAGATATATATATCTATATAGGTATATGCGGACATACATCTGTCGATAATGGGAGAATAACAAAAACATATATGTCCACATGCACCATTAATGGGGTTAAGAGGCTATAAACAATATACATTTTGTACAAACAGGTATACCCCCCCACACAGCCAAACACGTCCATCCTGCAATACATTACCAAGTGTTGCAGATCCCATAACCAGGACTTGACACAGCATGGGCACAAGATGTTAACAGTACTCCATCTCACCTGTATGATGTCAGGCTGGTATCGGTAACATATCATGCAGTACAGTCTGGCTTCCATAGGTACTGTACAATGTGGAAGCTATAAACATCCTTAGGATACATATACACAGACCCATATATGCAGATACAGATATACATATATATATATATATATATGTGTGTGTGTGTGTGTGTGTGTATGTGTGTGTGTGACTACACATACACACGCAGAGATATGTATAGCAAGATACATATGTAGAAGGTGCAGACAATATGGAACAGCCACTATGCCCACAGGTAACACCTTAACAACTGGACACTGTATGAGCCACCCATACAAATGACAATCATTGCCTGCAATATATACCCACAGAGAGGTCAAAGGATATAACAGCACACACACAGGTTTGCATAAATGGAAAACCTTTATTTGTGTACTATTACAGTTGTATATGCCATGTCATATAGCTTTTCAGACACTGACATCCATATAAACAGTGTAATACAACTGTGAAACAGTTATACTAATACAGTAGTCTGGAAAGGTTTACAAATGTTGCTGTCCTGGCCGAGGCCTTCAAATAGTACAAGAGTAAAGACAGACTGGGCCACAGGATACCAAACAATCAACAGTAAGCAATGCAGGTGTATGGCTCAGCAGCCTCTATCTACACTTTCTACACAATCACTAGGTGGTAAAGACCTCAGTTGACACAATGGGATGTAACTGTTCCATAACAAGGCATAACTGACACCATCACAAGCACACTGACAGACAGAACAGTCTGTATGGCAGAAGGCAGTAGGCCTGCATTAGCCCAATTTATGTACATAATTTAAATATAGGTGATTTGTATGGTAATGTACATCTAGATACATTAAGGCAGCTCACCCCTGATACCCCCATATGTTGTAACAGCCTAGGTTATTTATGGTGTATCCCCCCAGACTCAGTAATACAGGGCCATATACCACTGTTACATACACTGGCCTCTGTAGTGCATAAGGGCACACATATATTGTGTAGGTGATGCCCACACATATATGGTCCCAGCCCCACCGTATGTGTGGGGGATACAACAGAAGTGGACTGATAGCAGGAATGGCAGCGTGATATACTCACAGCCCACTACAGTATAACCCCTGAAAGCATGTAATATGTGCAAAGCTTGGTATGTAGGTGGAGCACAGAGGCTGGAACACAGGCCCATATGTGGAAAACTGTTGTCATACTAAGCAAGTCGCTGGTGTTAAAGGTTAGTCTGCAACATACCCTTAGTCAGGGATATGAGGTTAGAAACATGAATGGATGTAGCCATGTACTGATCGCCCTCAACACACACACTGCCAGTGAACTATCTGACACAGGACCTGTGTGGTGGACAGACAAAACATTATAGGCACACCTCTGGCCATCAAGAGGATAGGTCCACAGTTGAGAGCTATGCAGACAGACTGCATTCCAAAGTAAACTAGTATGTACACACAAACCTTGTGATACCAGTACTATACAAAGCATAACACAACTCTAATCACACTCTGTCTGTAGTTCTGGAACCACCTACAAATATGTAGCTGGCCTGAGTGTGCAGGTTTTCCTGTAAGAGGTATTGCTACCTGCTGTCTGTAACACTGATGCCCACACACAGGAAGGATGTCCATCACACAGGAAAGGTAAAGGGACCATGCCCACATGATGTAGGGTTGTACAGTAGGTGGTTGCTATGACAGTGGTAACTGGAAGTACTACACAGCAAGCTGAATGCAGTTAGACAATGTGGATGTTAACAGCCATGTAGATGGGTATAACACATAACTACTGGTATACATTTGCCCCCATAGGTTATGCATTCACACACCCCTGTCTGTCCTGCCACATAATAACCACTGGTACAGAGGTGCCATGGCCACATACTACCCTCTAGATATTAACATACATCTGTACAGCATCCTACCGATCTGTCTGACATACATGACGGGGTGTGGCAGTAGTACAGCTGTTAATGCTGTCACCTCACAGCAAGAGGTTCTCTGGTTCGATTCTCGGCTGAGGTGCCTTCTGTGCGGAGTTTGCATGGTCTCCCTGTATTCACGTGGGTTTCCTTCGGGTACTCCGGTTTCCTCCCACATTCTAAAGACATGCTTCTGGAGCATTTCTCCCTGGGCCTCTGCTGAAAACAGGATCTGTGGAACCTAGTCAGACTTTCCTGGTCAACAAATGTTAAATAAATAAATAAATAAATTACTGTTATGGTGGCCAAGCAGCAGTACATCTGGCAAGTATCTGGATATTACATCTCACTGGGTAAGTACACTAAGCTGATAGGCATGTAACAAAGCACTGTGCAGGGGACAGGCAGACTGGCTCAACACTGGCCTACATTTCCTATGCGGGAGTGCACATGTACCTGCATATATAGCAGGCTCTACAGGCATGCCACAGCACAGAGTTACATACACCTGTGTGACAGTGCTTAACCACAATGAATGTGAACACAGCCACAGCCACATATGGCAAGCTAGCGTAATATTACAGTATATGGACTATCTGTTCGACACCAACCTCATATGTGCCACTCACACACTAACCCTACATATACTGTGCCACTACACAGTGTGGTCCGATGCCTGTCTGTGGTATGGGACATATGCATGTATGGCCCTACAAACATGTAAGCCGATAGTATAACATACAGTAGAGCAGCATGTAACATCAGACAGAACAGGACCTTGAACAAAGATATCCATCACAGTCTGTACACAGGCCAAGGTACATATTAACAATACACACACTATCAACAATCACCATAACTACACAGACCTCAGTACTTTATACACAACCACACAATGTCCCAGTTATGTCAGCAAATATAACCACTACTATACACAACATGTGTAGCAGTCTGAAATCTCACTGGCCTCTTATCAGATATGATGTCACTAATTATGGTACAGAACATATGCTCCCCTTACTGCATGACATATGTACAAAGGTTGACAGGGTTGTGGCTGGAGGCACATACACAGGGCCAATATTGACATGTTGCTGTGATAACCTCATACATTTACTGTTGTAACAGGGTTTATTGCAACATATGTCCTATGAGGGATATGAAGTCAGTACCTCTCATGGCTGTCACCATCTACAGATTGCAATCCTCACACTACCTTCTGCAGTTCGCAGAGAGGTGCTTCTGTGGATAACACATAAAAAAAGGCACCACACACTGCCCAGTCTGAGGATGACCCTACAGATGGGGGTTCCTTCATAAACATAGCACTGCCATGGCAGGTATTAAAACATGTCCAACAGCCATATCCACATTCTCCCTGTTAAACCAACATTACTCCAAATGCAGTATAGCAGCACTTACAGTCTGTAGTCAGGTCAGGCACACCCCTCCCCTGTGTGTTGGCCTGTTTCCACAGTGTATGTTGTTAGAGGTAAATCCCCAATCCATCTGAGATTCTGTTTCCCAAACATCAGATTGGGTTCCTGCTCACAGTGAATGAAAGACCCAACAGCAACAAGATGTTCCCAGATAATGAAATTTGTTTCCATGCAATTGGGTATGGGAATGTTACCACAGTTGTTCCACATGCAATCAGCTAGAGGAGGACTGCAATTCGTGCAGAGGCCATCAGCTGATCATGAGCATCACTTAAAATACACATGCTGCTGCCTAAGCAAAGCAGGTGTAAGTCTCTACATCCACCACAGAGGGAGTAAGAGAGGCAGACAGAAGCAAAGAAATATCAGGGAGGGGTGGGAGAGTAAAACTTAAGCATGCTTGTGTCACACACCTACCAGTACAGGGTATCAAGCCCCTGATGTCCTTGTAGTGCTATCAGATGTCCATGCAGTTATTGGATGAGCCACATAGGTTACATGTTGAGGAGCCCTCAGAACGTATATGTGATGGTGAGTGACATCTGCAACAGGGATATGGTAGCTACACAATAGGTGTAGTACATGTCCCTGTCCGCATGAACAGGTGTCAGCATCAACACTGCCACATTCTCACAGGGGTGCACACACACACACTGACAACACTTGGTAGCACCATGAATACAACTTATCACGAGTGGGATTGCCACAATACAGTACTGTGCAGGTATCACATGCACCACAGGGGTCATATGAAGGTTACATGGACAAAGGGTATTTGGAGGTGCCTGACATAAGACAGCATTCTTCAGTATGCTAATGGGGGTTGGAGTGAGTGTGAATGTGGTCATACATGTCATACAACACACACAGACATGAGTGCCAGTACTGACAGGCATGGGTGCATTGCTTCACGGGTGTGTAGTGGTCGACGGTGCCAGATGGCTATACAAGGCTAGGTGATAGGTATACCTTGGCATCAGGCCACATGACAATGGTCTGCATTGTGGTTCAGGGGTGTAGTGTCGGGATTTGCCCACACAGGTAGGTACTGTATCCACCATCCAGTCACCTGGGTGACTATTGCATGTAGCAAATGCTGTGCATTGTTTGCCATGTATGTGTTCCTCAGTCCATGACATGGATGGTGTCTGGGATGTGCACACCTCCCACATGCATGTACAGTGACATGTGGAACTGTACCTGGGGTATCTGGCCCATGTTGTGTACACAGATTGTTATCAGATGTGCCAGTCCTGGCCTCATGTGGTGAGAACTGTTAATGGACAGCAGGTTGACCCTGCACCTACATTGATAGCATGATACCGGTATTCCCTTTTGTCAGTGGCATCTGTCTATACAGGGCTTGTGTTTCAGGCATGGTATGCCCTTTGTGGGTCACATTTGCTGGCACCACAGGTGTTGCAGGTGTCCAGTGGGGAACAGGGGGGAGGTGCACTGTTGGCATGTTCATGCCTATTGGACTGATGGACAGGGTGCCATACCCTCTATAGCCCACTGCAATCACAGCATGTTTACTATCAGTGGGCAATATGCAGGGTACTACCAACATAGCGGGTGTTGCCTAGGCAAGTGTGTGTGTGTATATGAGGCATGGGTTGAGTGTGTTCCCTGGGTAATACAAGGGTTGCTAACGTAGTTCAGCTGGCATTGATGGCACATGGAGGGGTATGGATTTGCACCCCTGCCTCTCGGCTATTTCACATCTGTTATCCCTGTATAGTGGACATTGTGATATATACTAGGGCCACCATATAAGAAGTTTGCAAATCCCGCTCCACATTGAGTTCAGCTGTTACACACCCACACCCACCTCCACACAGGACACGAATGGCACACACACACACACACACACACACACACACACACACACACACACACACACACACACACACGTAATGTCTGGGATTAGAACTCCTACCTAACTAGTATATTACACTACAGCAGTATGCAGTTATAGGATGCGCCACAGAGATTACTGGAGTACTTCTTCCCCAAAGGTGTATACCACAGTGAATGACATCAGCAGGATTGTCAAAGTAGATCATTTGCATTGTAGTGAGTGTGACTAGTCTAAAATGCATTGCTCCCTACACAGAGATAGAAACACACACAAAACATCCACAACTACCATGTGTGGGAATAGAACCCCTTCCAGAGTTCTATATCACACTACAGCATGATGCTGTTATAGGAGGCACCATGGAGATTATTAGAGTGTCCCTTCCCCAAAGGTGTATTTCACACTGAATGACATCAGCAGGATTGCCAAAGTAGGGCATTTGGATTGTAGTAAGTGTGACTAGCCTAAAATACATTGCTCCCTACACAAACATAAAAACACACACAAAACATCCACAATTGCCATGTGTGGGGATAAAATCCCTGCCAGAGTTCTATATCACACTACAGCATGATTCTGTTATAGAACGCACCACGGAGATTACTGGAGTGCCCCTTCCCCAAAGGTGTATTTCATACTGAATGATATCAGCAGGATTGCCAAAGTAGGGCATTTGAATTGTAGTGAGTGTAACTAGCCTAAAATGCATTGCTCTCTACACAGATAGTCAGACACACACACACACACACACACACACACACACACACACACACACACACACACACACACACACAATTGCTAGGTTGGGGATTAGAACTCCTACCTAACTATTCTATCACACTACAGCAGTACGCAGTTATAGGACATGCTATGGAGTTTACTTGACTGTAACCTTCCCAGAAGTATATTTCTAGGTGGATGACATCAGAAGTCTTTCCAAAGTAGAGCATTTGAACTGTATGGAGTGTGACTACCCTAAAAAGCATTGCTCTCTACACAGATAGTCAGACACACACACACACACACACACACACACACACACACACACACACACACACACACACACACACCCACACACACACACACACACACACACACACACACACACACACACACACACAAACTTGCCAAGTCTTGGATTAGAACTCCTACCTAATTTATCACACTACAGCAGTAAGCAGTTATGGCATGTGCTATGGAGATTACTGGGCTACAACCTTCCCAGAGATGTATTTCTAGGTAGATGACATCAGCAGCCTTACCAAAGTATAGCATTTGAGTTGTAAGGGGTGAAACTACCCTAAAAAACATTGCCAAAGAAGAGCATTTGAATTGTAGGGAGTGTGACTACCCTAACAAGCATTGCTCTTTATACAGATAGAGTCAGACAGACACACACACACTTGCCAACTCTGGGATTAGAACTCCTACCTAACTAATTTATCACGCTACAGCAGTATGCAGTTATAGGACACACTATGGCGATTGCTGGGCTACAACCTTTCCAGAGGTGTATTTCTAGGTGGATGACATCAGCAGCCTTACCAAAGTATAGCATTTGAGTTGTAGGGGGTGAAACTACCCTAAAAAACATTGCTCTCTACACATACAGAGTCAGACAGACACACACACAAACACATACACAAACACACACACACACACACACACACACACACACACACACACACACACACACACACACACACACACACACACACACATAGTAGGGCTATGGGGGGCAGTGTGTGCACATGGCCCATAACCCATTCATCTAGAGGTTGACACACCACATGCAGGCACACACAGGGTCATATTTCACAGGTACATGTATACAGCTGCTAGATGACTACCTCTTTGTACAGTCATGTTGCACAGCTAGCACGTGCACCACATAGTCTGTAATTCTGACAGATACCAGTGGCTAGTAGCTACAGAGAGTGACATCTGACCTCATGTGGTTGTGGCCCTTATACTGTGTGCTGGGTGGGACAGGCCTGGATGGCTCCTTGTCACAGTCACCCTCTTCTACACATCTATGTATGTCTACCTTTGGCTTATTATAGTGTGTTGTCCTTAGATATATGTCTATATTCCTATCCACTGTGTGTGCAAAGCATGTGTGGTACATTCTGAGGAGTGTCTGCACTAACATCTGCGACTGCAAGATATGTCTGGTCCACTGGTGTTTGCAGACATAGCCTTCATGTGTTCAAGTATGTGAGCATGCCCAATATGACCTTTCAGTATGTTGTTGACTGACATTGCCTTCATTTCTCTAAGTGTGTGAGTATGCCCAGTGTGCCCATCTGTATTGAATGTGTGGATCAAGTCCAGGTAGTTTGTACTGCAGTGCTGATCTTTGTGTTATACACCTACAGGTAACATACTGTTTCTGCAGGGTATCCGTAGATCATTTGGCATTGACTGTTACATTTCTACAAAGGATGGGGGGGGCACACCTGACTATTTCTACATTTCTACACAGGGTTGGGGGGCACACCTGACTGTTATTACATTACTACATCAGATAGGGGGGCACACCTGACACTTGTACACATTTTCTATGACTGTACTCATATGTCAGGTACTCCATTTCATTCTGGATTCTTACCTATCATGCTGACAAGAGGCATACCAGTGTACTACAGATCTTATCTTTGATTTACCTACATATTAGTTTCTGACTTTCTACCCTTCAGAACTAACATCCCACTGCTGACCTGCTGTAGTCTGTCTGTGTAGGCCTGGGGTTACCCATAGGCATCATTCGGAGGCCATAGCACAGCCTTTGTTTGTGTTTGTCTACACCTGTCCTGCTGGCTGAGACTGTTGTTGGGTATGTGAACCTCCCTGACTGGCATGTGTGAGTCATATGGACACACATGTCGCCCAGCACATTTCTTGCAGTGGGTTTTGTCACCCTGTGTAGTACTAGCTACTATGTGACTCCAGTATGTGTTACAGATGTCAGGGTGCCACTATGGGTGTCTACTATCTGCTGCCATAACATTCAGCCACCCAATTCCCTTGCATGCTCACATCCATACAGGTAATGACACATTCTATTCCATTTGGCAATTGGTAGGTTGATTGACTTATCTTGTGGGTGTGCCAGGATTGAGGATGGTGCTGGAGGGCTGCCTATGCTGGATGCACATAGTACACTCCCTACACATGGTTGAGCATAGGTAGTGTCATGTTTGGTATACCTTTTACTGTATGTACGAGTCAGATAGAGGTGTCATTCCCTGGGTCCCTAATGTGTCAGTGTATGTGCTATGTGTTGTCTCTTTGTCATGGCCTCAGCATACTGGGCACACCTCCATCTGCCTACTGGGGCAGGCTCAGGTTGTTCCTCCTCTGTGTCACTCTGTGCCTGTGCAGGCCTTGGCAATGGTGGAGGGCTGTGTGGCCCTGCCCCATGCTGTCCCTGCTGCAGCTGTTAATGCAGGATCATATTGTGTAGCATGGCACATACCATAATAATGTGGGTACATGTAGCTGGTGAGTACTGCAAGACTCCACTGGATGTGTCCAGACACCAGAACTGTGACTTGAGCATCCCAAACACATGCTCTATTATAAGTCTGGTCTGTGCATGTGCCTCATTATGGCATTTTTGTTCAGGTGTGTGTGCATTTCTGATGGGTGTCATTAGCCACGGCTCCAGTGTGTAACCAGCACCCCCCACTAAGTGACTGTAGGGGATGTCCCCATCAGCAAATCTCTGGTACAGCTGTGTCAGATACCAAATGTGGGAATTGTGAAAGCATCCAGGGCAGCCAGCACACACATTCATTATAATGCCCTGGGCATCGCACATGACCTGGCAGTTGATGGAGGGGAGGCCCCTGCGGTTGATGTAGGCCCTACCTTGATCACCAGGTGGCGCTTGATGCATATGTGCATGCAGTCTATAGCACCTGCTACCTCAGGGTATTCTGCTATTTGGTGGAAGAGATGCATATTGCTGGCCAACACTTCACAGTGTTGAGGAAATATACATGCTCATTGGCATCTGCTGACATGGTATCGAGGAACTGGTGGAATACTCTGGAAGCTGATGCCTGTATGATCCCCATGATATCCCCAGTTGAGCTTTGGGAGGTACCTGTGGCTAGTATTCCTAGGCCTACACATACCTTGGTATCCACTGGGATGGGTTCCCCTCGGTCAGTTCTGTGTGTCAGGCGTGGCCGGCACAGCTCAACAATTTGCTGTAGGAGGTCCATGTCCACCCCATAGCGCTACACTATCTCCAGCTCATGTAGCCCCTGGGTCTGTACACTCTTCTCCGTCTCCTCACTGTGGGTTGTTCAGCAGCATTCACATCCTCACCACACTCAGCCTCTTGCTCATGTTGTTCTATGTTGCCTGCTGTAGCCCCTCTCATTTTGTTGTTTTGTTTGTTAAAAGTTCCATTCTTGTATATACCAGTGGTGTAGAGTATAGGAAAAACCAGTGGGAAAGGTGGTTGCATAGTTTATAGTAGTGTTCTGGGCTGGGCTGGTCTGCTGCCTGTGTAACTGGCTGATTCTGATACATTTCACCTGCCAGCTATGCTAGTTCTCCTTGATTACCTTCCTACTGCTGTTTTCCCTTCCCATTGCCTGGGGGCATGCCATGCAAACAGAGTGCTCAAATGTGCAAAGTGCTGCTATTTCCTTGTTTAACTTGTTTTTCTTCCTTTAAAACCGGGTGCATGGCATGCACACCCGCTTAGGCAATGTAAAGAGTGCTAGGCAGATTCAGACACATCCCCTTGCTTAGCTGTGCTAAGCTAGGAGCAAACCCGAGCCACACAGGACTCCAATCCACTTACAGTATGTCTGACACACCCCCTATGATGTCAGCTGACTCCTAGGCTTACACCAAGCTATTTCTACTCTTACACTGTTGGGACCTGAGTAGCATGCTGGGGAAAACTGGGATTCACTATCATTACCCTCATTTGCATAGGATTGTCTGCTAATGCATAGTTACATGTCTCACACTGAGCCTCCCCCCTTAGCAACCACTACTCACTAGCCATGTTGTCTTCTGCCTGCCATTGACTTTCATGGCAGAATAGTGATTTTAGTTAGAATGCTTATTTTAGGTTTATTTTATTATTTTCTCCCGATCCCATTTGCATGCCGCTGCCCTAAGCTTAAACAGCCAAAACTGGCAAAAAAAAAATAAAAGTTGATTTTTTTTATTTTTTTTCAGCTGTTTGCAATGCCAATGGCCTTATACTTGGCCATTGGCATGCTTCTTGAGTGAGTGATATGCAGCCTTTATTTGGAGCTGTCACAGCTCTATTTTGGATTTTGCTGAAATGTACTCGGTTACTAACAGAGTACATTTCTACAGATTGCACTAGTCCTGCACGGCCAGTTGCAAGTTTCCTGGATCACAAATTCACATCATTTGCATGGATTTCTCCTGCAAATGGGGTGATTTGCATACAGGGGCTTAGTCCGTGCTGGACTAGTGCAGGAGCGCTCATGCACGCCCCTGCAGGCTTTTCCTGGCTCGCACGGCAGACATATTGCCTGATAAAGCCCCTGCACTGATCCTGCACACCGTGCAAGGCTTGCAAAATCCAGGGGACTGTTTTATACATAACATATTGATATCATGAGCTCTTTTTCCCTTGGCTGATTTGCTTCCGTTCATTTTATGTGCCTAATCCCTCTGGCTCACTAAATGTAGTTTGAATGTGGTGACTGGTAAATTACAATAGGACAAAAATTGCAAAGGTAAACAATTTATTTATTTATTTATTTGACATTTGTTGACTGGGTTGGCCCATCTGTGCCAAGGCCCTTTTTCAGTGGATACCTGGGGAGAAAAGCTCCAGAGTTACAAAATATATACAAGCTCCAAGAATAAAAACATTTGCTAGTACACAAGAAAAATACATAACAATGTAAAGTGAGTCTACAATGATAATACTGATTATAGATTATATACAATGTATATTCAGGTAGATAATAAAAATAAAATGAAGCAATACAACTAGAAATGAGTCTGCATGTGGTCAGACTACCACAAACAAATATTAAAAACAATTTATTCCACTTGGAGAGATGGAGATATGCTGTAGAGAGAAGAGGAATGAAGGTCAGCAGGACTAAGACAGAATATATGTGTGTGAATGAGAGGGAGGATAGAGGAATGGTGAGGATGCAAGGAGTAGAGGTGGCGAAGGTGGATGACTTTAAATACTTGGGGTCAATAGTTCAGAGTAACGGTGAGTGTGGAAGAGAGTACATGCAAGATGGAGTGGGTGGAGAAGAGTGTCAGGAGTGATTTGTGACAGACGAGTACCTGTAAGAGTGAAAGGGAAGGTCTACAAGAGGGTAGTGAGACCAGCTATGTTATATGGGTTGGAGACAGTGGCACTGACAAAAAGGCAGGAGTTTGAGCTGGATGTGGCAGAGTTAAAGATGTTAAGATTTGCACTGGGTGTGACGAGGGTGGACAGGATTAGGAATAAGTATATTAGAGGGTCAGCCCAGGTTGGAAGGTTTGGCGACAAAGCCAGAGAGGCATGATTACGTTGGTTTGGATATGTGCTGAGGAGGGATGCTGAGTATATTGGGAAAAAGATGCTAAGGATGAAACTACCAGGTAACAGGAAAAGAGGAAGGCCTAAGATAAGGTTTATGCATGTGGTGAGAGAGGGCATGCAGGTGGTTGGTGTGACAGAGCAAGATGCAGAGGACAGGAAGAAACGGAAACAGGTGATCTGCTGTGGCGACCCCTAACGGGAACAGCCGAAAGAAGATGATGATGATTAATGCAAAGTGTGAGGCAAGTCTCCCTGTACACTACACCTGCAAACATCTATGCACTACTATCTAGTTCATGTTAGTGTCATAACAAGGAACAACTGTGGAAATGGAATTGTACAGTACAGCCCTAATGAAACTAATCAAAGCATGTATGAGGCACAACTGTATCAAATCTGAATGATTTCATTCCACACAAGTTATCAAATTAAAATAAAAAGAAAGAAAGAAAACAGTAAAATACTGCTTGACATTTGGCATTGCACAAAAGTAATACTACTAACTATAACATCCCACTTAAAACATGCATTCTATTCTACTATGCCTTATAAGTGAATTAGCTTTTCCAAAAACTATGGTATAAAATGTCGCAATATCACAATCACAATCACATGGCCATTCTGATGCTAACTGCACTCATTACAATGCAAAATGGTTACAGAAATTTTCCCAGCTTCTTCCGGGAGAAATACAGTCTTCAGGGTGCAAGGGAGCAAGAAAGGCTCACTACAGCAAAAAAGCCACTACATTTTCATACTTTACTGAGCCTGCACTGAAGAACAGTGATAAACAAATCACTGATTATTTTAGAAGATAGAAATGTCACTTTCACAATTTCACTTAAAAAGCGTATTAAATTCAGTTTAGAAAACAAATCATTCTGTAAATAGTTCTGTCCTCCTTGGGACAGCATGTGATGAAGAACCGGAGTGGAGGAAACAAAATAGTCTGATCTGAAGGATAAGGAATGACCCCTGGAAAGGAAGATTTTTCTCCCACTGCCATCTCTATCCTTGATATATGATTTTCAGAACCCATTTGTCTGAAACTATCTGTTGCCCTAGAGAAAAATGGTGATTCAGATGTTCTGGAAGAAAAAGAGGCTAAGGTGGGAGAGGGTTACAAGGTCTCTTAAACAGTCAGTCAGACTTTTTGGAACCCACTTGCCATTCCCTCTTAAATATCCATTTAGCTGTATTTTGTTGAGACTGTTTACTCTGCTTTTTGCTAAAACTGGTTGAGGAAATACAAAATGCTTAGGAAATTTGGAAAAGGAGGGCTGAAAACTCTTAAGAGATTCTCTGAACCAGCTTCCCATTTCATCAAAATTTTTGATCACACTCTCCTGCAAAGAGGTCAAACACTAAATCCTTATCCAAAGGTGAATTTAGAATCTTAATTTTTAAAATCATCTGTAACAACTCAGTATTTGCTAAGGGACTGAGAAACTTCATTGTTCCCCCACTTAAAACAATGACACATTCTAACAATGGTTCATAGGTTCATAGGTAGGTACCAGGCTATCGGCCCTGGGACCTATACAAGCCCAGCCAAAAAGGTACCCTGGCTTTTGCCACCCAAGAAAATTATTTTCCTGTGCCACTGTCGAGCAGAGCCACAGAGGTGATCCCTGGGGTGAATTTCCTATTTCCCATCCAGTCATCAAGATTTTTCTTGAAGAGTGCTAATGAGGAGCTTTGTTTGATATAGATAGGTAGTTTATTCCAGAGTATGGGAAGTCTCTGGGACAGGAATCTATCCCTTCGGCATGTTCTGTTTATTGTGCTGACAAGGTTTAGGTCCCTAGAGCGTGTAGCTCAGAGGTATTGGGATTTCTTTAAGTGGAGCGTGTCCAGCAGCTCTGGGTTTGACAGTTTGTATGTTAGGCAGAGATCACCTCTGAGTAGGCGATATACGACGGAGTAAAGCTGGAGTTTTTTGAGACGGGCATCTGTTTGAGGCTGGTAATCCTCTTTGTGAGGTATTTCTGTGGCCTTTCCAGTTGTTGTAGATGTCTTGTGAGGTACATACCAAAAGGGGCGTTGTACTCTATAATGGGTCTAATGAGTGATGAGTAGAGGGGAACAATGACCTCTTTTTTTTCTGGATGAGAAACCTTTTGGGATGAGGTGTTCCACGTAGAAGGATTTCCTGACTACTGTGGTATTGTGATTATCAAAGGAGAGACTACTGTCCACCTGTGTCCCAAGGTCTATTATCACATTTTCGGTGTTAAGTATACTACCGCCTATGTTGTAGTTCATGGGTACAGAGTTTTTACCAAAGGGGATGACAATGCACTTTTTGGCACTGAGCTTGAGGCCATGGCTTTGACACCAGGCAACTGTCTCAGTGAGGCCCTTTTGTAGGATGTCCACATTGTTAGGAGTTTCGATTATGGCTCCTAGTTTGCAGTCATCTGCGAACTTCATTAGCCAAAGACCTTCTGTGTTAGCCTGTAATTCAGAGAAGTAGATACCAAACAGGAGAGGACCCAGGACTGAACCCTGTGGTACTCCACTTGTCACTGGTCTGAAGTTGGATTTGGAGTCTGCTACTTTCACAGTGTGGGTTCTGTCAGTGAGCCAGTTGGCAAGCTATCTTGTGTCATAGGGATTTATACCTAGTTTAGTGAGTTTATCTATAATTCCAGAGTGGGGGATGGTGTCGAAAGCCTTGGCAAGATCTAGATAGGCTGTGTGAACCACCTTACCCTTGTTTACAGCTATGGTGACTGCTTCAAAGAAGGCTATCAGGTTTAGGAGACATGATCTGCCTTTTACAAACCCAAACTGGGTGGGGTCCAGAGTTTGGAGATTACCAATGCCTTTGTTTATAAGTTCCATGATGATACGTTCCATGGCCTTGCAGACCAGGCTCGTCAGGCTAATGGGGCGGTAGTTCCCAGGGTCCGTGGTGGCTCCCACTTGTAGAGTGGAATAACCATCACTGTGTGCTATTCAGCAGGCACAAAGCCTGAGGTGAGGCTATGATTGAACACAGTACTTAGGTGGGGTGCCAGTTCGTTCTGTAGTTCATGTAGAACGCAGCCTGGGATGTTGTCTCGTCCCATGGATGCTGTGTTCCTGGCTTTGGAGAGTGTGGTTTTTACCTGTGCAGCCATGATTACAGGAACTTTGCATTCTTCCGGTATAGAGATGGGCTCTTTAGGTGGTGACAGGGGGGTTAAAGTTAGCACTGAACCAATCTGCCAGGATGTTGGCAATATCTGTTGGGTCTGTATATTTAGTGCCATTGTGCTGTAACTCAGAGCAGATCTGAGTGTTGCCATTGAGATTCTTGACATAGCTATAGAATGCTTTGTGGTTGTCTTTAGAATCAGTGGTGATTTTGTTTTCGTAACTAGCTTGGAGGATTTTATCAGGGATCACAGCTTCTTACTGAGTCTGACCAGGGAGCTCCTTCACTCATGGGATTTTACTCTCTTTTGCAACAGTTTCTTCCTTCTGTTGTACAGTTTTTTATGGCAGGGGCCCACCAGATTGGCTTCCTTTTTTTGGAGGATAGCATCTTGGTTCTGTTTGGGATAGCACGATCCATGCACTCATGTAAGTGCTTATAAAGTGCAATTGTGTAGGATTCAGTAGTCGTAACTGTATTGTCCATCTGCATGGGTGTCATGAAGTTCACCACGTCTGTCTTAAGAAGCATGATGTTGGCTTTGGAGAAAATTTTTACCATGGTTTCCTTAATGGGGGTGGGGGGTGGGGGCAGGATGTGGATATCTAGGGTAATTAGCTTATGGTCGGATCGGACCAATGAGGCGTTAACTTCAGGTGTGGAACACCGGTCACTCATGTTGGTGTGCCAATCCCTCTTAAATATTTGTTTAGCTGTATTTTGTTGAGACTGTTTACTCTGCTTTTTGCTAAAACTGGATGAGAAAATAAAAAATCCTTATGAAATTTGGAAAAGGAGGGCTGAAAACTCTAAAGAGATTCTCTGGATCAGCTTCCCATTTCATCAAAATTTTTGATCACCTCTCCTGCAAAGAGGTGAAACACTAAATCCTTATCCAAAGGTGAATTTAAAATTTTATTTTTTTTAAATCATCTGTAACAACTCAGTATTTGCTGAGGGACTGAGAAACCTCATTGTTCTCCCACTGAAAACATTGACACATTCTAACAATGGTTTCAAAGAAAAAAAAAAAACCTCCATAGAGAGAATCAGAAACTGAGTTCTCCTCTGAGTCTGAATCAGAAATCTGAGGCAAAATGCTTGTTTCCATCCCTGCACCCTCTTGTTCAGATTCAGAATCTTGAAAATCTTCAGGAAAAGAGATATCCCTCCTTCTTTTACCAGAAACTGCTTTACATGAAGGCTTAATATCCTGAATTAATACTTGAGCCAGACCCACAGGAGAAGATTCATGCTTGGTTTTCCATTTCTTTTTGACAAGAAAAATGGGGCCACCCAGTCAACCATGTGACTAATGGAAGCAACAGCTTCCCAAGGGATGGGCACAGTGTTCTGACACAACAGGAAACCCTTCCCTGTTCCTTCTCCCAAGACTGACAAGAGTGGCTCTTCCTTTATTAATTACACAGACAAGTGAGCCAAGTAAATCAAAAATAAAGTAATAGTTTCCTCACAAGCTTTCTAAATATATATATATACTTTTTATCAGGCAAGGGAGTGGTTTATTGTGCTGTAAAACAAAGTGTTATTGGTACACATGTTAAATTCACATCCCTTCCCCCATCAGTGTGACATTCAAGCTGGTCCTGCCCTACTTAGTAGCTGTCATAATAATATAACCCTTATGTACTTTAAATAAAATGTATAATGATGTGGTACCTCTTATTTAACCAGATTATTAAGTCTGTGATTTTATCCAAGACAATATATTACACGGCTGGAAATATACCAACCTTAGTCCATTTGGCAATCAAAAATATATATAAATATATACACATACAATTTGCATGTAAAAAATCAATTGTAAAAACCATATTCTATTTTCATATCCTATTGTTAACAAAGATTGCTTTCATCCTTCTAGACTTCTTTAGGTCTGTGTACAAGAACCCTAAAAACTATCTATAAAAATATCTATAAAAATATTATAGTATAATTAGTTTGTATTGTCATTACACATCATTTTGAATAAAGTGGAAAAAAGAGAACAAGAAAAAGGAAAATAAGAAAAATGTATGATGATGGAAACAAAATATACATTAAAACTGATTTAACGTGGTATTTAAAACCAACTGGTAGAATAAAATAAAATTAGTCATGTAAACAATGTGGCAATTTTCTAAGTTCCAGTGGACTTTTAATTGAACAGTAGTAGTTTAGTCCAGGCTTCCTAAAAGAGTTCAGCTTTAATTGCCACATGAGTTCATGTTTCTCCAGAATATTCGGGATGTCTCCTTCAAGATCACCCATGTCTATGCGATCCATGATCTGGAACTTAAAACCTGTGTGTCTTTTATGAAGAGAAAGGTGTTTGGCTAGTGCATTATTTTCACATCTAGAGCAGATTTCTGACAGATTACATGAAATCCTATGCTTAAGTTTATTTACAGTCTTCCCCACATAGAATGCATCACACTCATTGCACTGTGCCCTGTAAATTACTTATGTAGTGTTACAGTCACCCCCTGCACTGGTTTTAATGATTTTCTTTAAATAGGGGTAATAAAAACTATCACCTTGCTGTATAAATATACAAAATGTACAATTAGCTTCACATCTTTTAGTGTTTCTCTCATATGGTCTAGGTTTAAATTCAACAAAACTTCTAATGTTCCTGGCCTTCCTATAAACAAAGGAGGGGGCTTCACTTAAAATGTTAATCAGAAAAGGTTTTCCTGTGACAATGTCCCAGTTTTCTTCAATAACATTTTTGATACTGTGATAATCCAAAGTGTATGTTAGGATGCAGCTATTTTTGCATTTGTTATTCTCTGTAGAATTTCTTAACATTTTCCTACTGGGGAGGTTGAGTGAAAGTGTTTCAGTCCTTTTCAGTTCTATAATGGGTTCCAGGATGTTTTTTAACATATGACTTTCATAGCCTCTCACTAGAAAATCATTCTCTAAGTTGTTCAGGTTTCTCAAAAATGGTTCCATCTCTGTGATAATTCTAGCTAATCTATAGCCTTGGGACTTCACTACATTATACTTGTTTTTTGTAGGATGTAGACTTTTACTGTGGAATAATAAGTTAACCCTCGTTGGTTTTCTGAGTAGATCAGTTATGATTCTGTTATTGTTTGCATCCTTGGAAAATTGCATATCTAAGAAAGTGGTTGAAGTATAGCTATGGGAAGAGATAAACTTCAGGAAGGGGCTTGTTTGATTGAGGTAAGTGATAAAATCTCCAAGCTGCAAGGTTTCACCTTCCCACACAATAAAGATGTCATCAATAAAACATAAACAGCTTGTGATATGCTGCATGTAGTCTGTGTTGTTTAACACAAAGTTCTCCTCCAACATGCCCAGAGCTATGCTAGCTATGCTGGGAGCCATGGCAGCCCCCATTGCAATACCAGTTTTTTGTTTGTAGTGTTTGCCAATGAAAGTAAAGAAACTGAAGTCCAGTACAAGATTATTGAGCTTTCTTAACTTTTGCAGTTGTGCCTGTGTACCTTATGTTTCTTAAAAGACTCCATAGCTGCTGTTATACAGTAATTGTGAGGGAGCACTGTGTACAAGGATTCCACATCATTAGTTAATAAAATACTGTCATCTTCCACTGTAATGTTTTTTATTTTCCTCATAAAATCCATTGAATCTCTTATGTATGACTTATTCTTTTCTGCTAAAGGTTTCAGCAAGTAATCTAGGTAAATGGTGGTGTCTTCAGTAAGGGAACCTCCACTTGCTACCACCGGTCTATAAGGTGAGTCTTTTCTGTTCTTATGTGGCTTTGGTATTCCAAAAAAGTAAGGTAAACGTGGGCATGGGCTCCATAAATAATTACAATGATTTTCAGTAATAAGTTTTTCTTCCCATAATATGGTGAGATTAGTGTTCCATAAATTATATGCTCTTTTTATGTCATCCATGGTAAATAACTCATAAAATCTGTTATCCTGCAGCATGTTCTCTATCGTTTGGTTGTAGCTAGTGATATCAGTCACAAGTATATCTCTTCCCTTGTCTGCCTTCATTATATGCCTGGATTTATCACTGCCTAGCTCGATCAATGCTTTTCTTTCTCCATGTGTTAAGTTATAAAGTTTTTTTCTTATGAGATTTTTTTAAGTAGTTTCCTGACATCCAGCTCATATTTCATTTCAAAATCAGCTAATGTTTGATGTAGTGGTGGACAATAGCTGCTAGGCCTTTTTATAGTTTCATCTGGATGTAAAAATAATCCACTAGCCAAATACCTTTCTCTTCATAAAAGACACACAGGTTTTAAGTTCCAGATCCTGGATCGCATAGACATGGGTGATCTTGAAGGAGACATCCCGAATATTCTGGAGAAACATGAACTCATCTGGCAATCAAAGTTAAACCCTTTTAGGAAGCCTGGACTAAACTACTACTGTTCAATTAAAAGTGTACTGGGACTTAGAAAATTGCCACATTGTTTACATGACTAATTTATTTTATTTTATTCTACCAGTTGGTTTTAAATACCATGGTAAATCAGTTTTAATTTAACTGTATATTTTGTTTCCATCATCATACATTTTTCTTATTATTTTTCTTTTTCTTGTTCTCTTTTTTCTACTTTATTCAAAATGATGTGTAATAACAATACAAACTAATTTACAGATATTTTTATAGATAGTTTTTAGGGTTCGTGTACACAGACCTGAAGAAGTCTAGAAGGACAAAAGCGATCTTTGGTAACATTATATTATGAAAATAGAATATGATTTTTACAATTGATTTTTACATGCAAAGTGTACATGTATATATTTATATATTTTTTTGATTGTCAGATGGACTAAGGTTGATATATTTCCAGCCATGTAGTATATTGTCTTGCATAAAATTACAGAGTTAATAATCTGGTTAAATAAGAGGTACCACATCATTATACATTTTATTTAAAGTACATAAGGGTTATATTATCATGACAGCTACTAAGTAGGGCAGGACCAGCTCGAATGTCACATTACATTGATGGGAGAAGGGATGTGAATTTAACATGTGTACCAATAACACTTTGTTTTACAGCACAATAAACCACTCCCTTGCTTGATACAAAGTGTATATATATATATATATATATATATATATATATATATATATATATATATATATACTTAGAAAGCTTGTGAGGAAACTATTACTCTGTTATTTTTGTTTTACTTGGATTGTTTGTGTGTGTACTTAATAAAGGATTTTCAACTGGAAATAGACTGCCTGCCTTGCTTGGATTACTTTCAAATACTTAGTAATTCTGTGCAATATTTCAAATTATATATTTTTTATTATTGTTTTGGCTTAAGACAAGTTTAAGTTCACTACTTCTACTACTATTGTCTGATTTGATTAATATACACTCATTGACTAGAGATATATGGACCAAAAATCTTCCACACAGAGAAGTTTCTTAGTCTGTTTTGTTCAAATAAATTATTTTCTAACTGACCACAGCAAAGACCTCTTAAAACTGCAAAAACAGCAAAAAACATTTTAGAAAAATGCAATATCAGAGAAAGACACATTATGGATGTAGTACTACCTTAAATTAATAGCTCCAATCTAAAATTATATCAGACAACATCAATAGTCAGGCAAAGGACAACAAATCAGATAGCACTACAGCTAAATAAAATCTAACAAAATACTAATAGTTATAACAGGAATGCTGTTTCTCAGGTCCTCCCACTAATTAGCTGGATGTTTCTTACTGCCTGCAAAATAATTATTTTCTAACTGACCCTAGCCAAGGCTTTTTCAAACTAAAAAAATGACAAACAATCCTAAACAAAATAAAATACAATATAACAGTAAAGATAACAAAACAGAAGTAACCAAACCTTAAATGAATAACTCCAGTCCAAAATCAAACATAGAGATTACCAAAAGTCAGGCAGAGAACAACAAGTTATATAGCTAAAAAAGGTGTAACTTAACACTTGTATTAAAAAGCGGAATGCTATTTATCATCTCCTCCCACTAATGTGCCTAATGTTACTCACTATCTACAAAAGAATTATTTTCTAACTGACCCCAGCCAAGAACACTTAAAATTCTAAAACCATATATAAAGACGTCGTTAAATACTTGTAGTTAAATGAACGCTATTCCTCAGCTCCTCCCACAAATTAGCTGAATGATATTTACCATCTGTACAATAATTCCGTGGTGCTGCGGTAGCGTTGTCACCTCACAGTAAGATGTCCTGTTCGATTCTCAGCTAAAGCGTCTTCTGTGTGGAGACATGCGTGAATGGGCGTACCTTCGTTGAAGGTTTTGTGTCAGGCCTGGCAAGTCGGTACGTAAAAATCTACTGCCAATCATTAGCGGACCAAAGTTCCACTGTGGTGACCCCTAACTGGGAAAAGCTGAAAGATACAACAAGATACAACAACAATAATTCCTTTTTTTAATGACCCTAGCAGGACTCCATAAGACTCTAAAAAATAACAAAAAACTTATAACAATACAAAATACAATATAAGAATAAACATAAAAAGTGGAAACAGGCAAACCTTAAAAGAATAACTGTAATCCAAAATCAAATGCAGAGATCAGTAATAGTCAGTTAGAAAACACTAAGCTGCACTGCACTAGAACTAAAAAAGATGTCACTAAATATTTGTAGTTAGATGAGGAATTTTTATTTCTCAGCTCCTACCACTACTTAGCTGGATGTTATTCTCTGTATGAAGAATTATTTTCTTACTGACCTTATTGATTGGCTATATAACAGTAGGAAGAAAATAATGGCAAAAATTAGGAGGTGCAGCATACAGCAGGATAAAAGTACTCTTATCAAACTAAACAAACATCTCAGAGAACAAATAGAGTCTACCAAAGCCAAATTTGAGGTATGTTTGGTCTCCCAGGCCAAGTACAACCACAAAGCATTCTTTAGCTACTGTATGTCCACAACCTCAAAGGCAATACACAATTGTGTGCAGAGCTCATTTTAAATGGACCCACCTATATTGAGCCAGAAGATATAGCAGACCTCCTGGCTGATAAATTCTGCTCCTTTCTCCCCCTCATCCTACCCTCAGGAAATGTCATCAAATATAACTCCCCCTGCTATCACTAGGGAATAGGTTCTTAATGGTCTCTAAGACAAAGAACACTGCATTAATGGGCCCAGACAATATCTCAGGTTGCCTTCTAAATAGCATGCAAAATGACCTATCAGGGCCTCTGGAATTACTATTTAACTGTGGCCTCCAAACAGGCTTCATGCCTCATGACTGGAGAAATGTAACAGTCATCCTCTGCACAAAGGTGGGCCATCTACAGACTCTAGAAACTACAGACCCATAAGTCTCAAGTCTTAAGTGTAAAGCCACAGAAAGAATTATCATGGAGATGATCAATAGAGATATAGTAAACCCCCAGACACTGGACCCAACCCAGATTGGATTTGTCAAGGGCAGACCATGTTTACTCAACCTGGTTGACTTCTTTGAGAAGGTCACCAAAGCAATGGATGAGGGCAAAATCATTCACACTGCCTACCTTGACCTGGCCAAGGCATTTGACACAATATCCCACTCGAGCATTGTTGACAAACTCTAGAGGTTAGGTACAAACCCATATGTCACCCAATGGATAGCCAACTGGCTCACAGATAGGACCCAGGAAGTTAAAATTGGAGAGTCCACCTCTACAAAGAGGCCAGTCACAAGTGGAGTCCCTCAGGGATCAGTACTTTGACTGTTCCTTTTTAGCATTTACTTCTCAGAAATCAAGGCCAATGTCAGTGGCCTCTGGCTGACTAAATTTGCAGATGATTGCAAATTAGGAGCCGTTATTGAATCTCAGACTGACACAAATGTTCTCCAGGAGGGGCTGACACAGACAAACAACTGGTGTCAGAGCCATGGACTAAAACTAAATGCCAAGAAATGCATAATAGTATCCTTGGCGAAGTCATCCATCCCTGGTAACTATCATATTGACAACACACCCCTTAGAGTTGACCCAGTAGTCAGGGATTTAGGGACACACATAGATAGTAATCTAGCATTTGATCATTAAGTGTCTACAGTGCTGAGGAAATTATTCTGTGTTGTGCAACTTATAAGCAAACGTATGGCATCTAAGTCCAAGGTAGTCATTGTTCCACTGTATTTGGCATTCATCAGATCTATCACTGAGTACAATTCCCCCTTTGGTATGTACCTAACCAGGCATATCCAACAACTGGAACATCCACAGAGGTTTCTCACTAAAAGAATACAGGGCCTAAGTGATATGTCCTATGCAGACCGCCTCAAGGCCCTATCCCTGTATTCTGTCTCCTACAGGGTTTTGAGGAAAGATCTATGCATGGCATATATGGCATTGTCAGACACCACTCTGATGAACCTCCTGCATATCCACAAAACAAACAGCAGCAGAATAACCCATTCTAAAGACTTAAGCCTTGCCTGTGATATAAATATGACCTGCTGGAGAGATAGGTATGTATCCCAGAGACTACCACATCTATGGAACAGGCTCCCCATCCATGTGAAGCAGAGTTCCTCCCTAACCCAATTCAAGTGCAACTTGGACAATTGGATGGCAAATCAAAAATTCATCCCTGGTTTGATACCTATGTTTCTAATGGACACAGGTAACCTGTAAATTGATCATCTCCCAGGCCCATGCTTACACTTATCAAGGATATCAGACCTTGTCACAGATTGGGATGCATGACTAGGCTTAAAATGGCCCTTGAGGTCATTAGCCTAGTAAACACCTAAGAACATATGAACTTTAGAAAAGCCCTCTTAAACCTCTAAAAAGAAGAAAAAAACTTAAAACAATATGTAATATAAGAGTAAAGACAAAAATGGAAGTAGCCAAACCTTAAATGAATAAGCCCAATCCAAAATCAAATGCAGACAGACGTCAACAATATTCAGGAAAAGAAGAGAAAAATCTTATTGTACTACAGCTAAAGAAATATGTCAGTAAATATGTGTAATTAAATGAGGAATACTATTTCACATCTCCTCCTACTAATTAGCTGGATGTTATTTGCTGTCTACAACCCAATTCTTTTTTACTGGCTCAAGGCAAGACCTCTTAAAACTCCAACAAAAACCCATAAAACAAAATGCAATAAATACAAGATAATGGATAAAAAAATGAAAGGAACCCAACTTTAAATGAATAACTCCAATAAAAAAAAATCAGATGCAGACAGAGATCATAAATAATCAGGCAGCAAAGATGGAGTCACACAGCATTACAGGTAAATAAAGAGTCACTAAATACTTGTAGTTAAACTATGAATGCTATATCACATCTCTTTCCAGTAATTAGCTGCATGTTATTCAGTGTTTGCAAGAGAACTATTTTCTAATTGACCCTTTGCAAGTCATCCTAAAACTCCAAAAAGACAAGACAAACTAAAACAAAACACAATACAACATAACAGTTAAGATAAAAATAGACGTAACCAATCCTTAAATGATTAACTCCAATCTACAATTCAATGCAGACATACATCAGCAAGAATTGGGCAGAGAACAACAAGTCACACAGCACTGCAGGTAAAGATGTCACTAAATACTGAGGTTAAATTAGGAATGCTATTGCTCAGCTTCTCACAGTATTTAATTGGGTATTATTCACTGGCTGCAACATACTTTACTAACTGACCCTAGCCAAGACCTCCTAAAACTACAAAAACAACAAAAAAAACTTAAAACAGAAGAAAATGCAATAAAAGAGTAAAGATTAAAAGTGGAATTAACTAAACCTTATATGAATAACTCCAATCCAAAATCAAATGCAGACAAAGATCAGAAATAGGCAAATGGAGAACAACTCACACAGCACTGCAGCTAATAAAGATAGAACAAAATACTTTTAGTTAAAAGAGGAATGCTATTTCTTACCTCCTCCACTCATTACCTGGATGTCATGCACTGTCTGCTGAATAATGCTTTTCTAACTGACCTTAGCCAAGACCTCTTAAAACTCCAAAAAGAACGAAAAACTTAAAACAAAGCAGAATTCAATATAAGAGCAAAGATAAAAAATGAAAGTAACCAAACCTTAAAAGAATAATTAAAAATCAAATGCAGAGATCAGCAATTGCCAGGCAGAGTACAGCGAGTCACACCTCACTACAGGTAAATAAAGATGTCACAAAATACTTGCAGTTAAATGTGGAATGCTATTTTACAATTCTTCCCACTAATTAGCTGAACTTTACTCACTGTCTGCAAATTTTTTTTTCCAAATGACACTAGCAAAGGGCATTTACAATTCCAAATAGAACAAAAAACCTAAAAACGAAAAAAAAAAAATGCAATATATGACTAAAGATAAAAATGGAAGTAACCAGACCTTAAATCAATAACTCCAAATCAAAATCAAATGCAAACAGAGATAAGCAATAGTCAGGAAGAGAACAATAAGTCACATAGCATGACAACTAAATAAAGATATCAGTAAATACTTGTAGTTAAATGGGAACACCTATTTTCAGCTCCTCCCTCTAGGTACCTGGAAGTTGTCTGTGGTCTGCGTAAGAATTATTTCTTACTGATCCTTAGAAAGACCTCATACAACTCCAAAAAGTAGAAAAATCTTAAAACAACAAGAACTACAAAGATGCAATATGAGTAAAGAAAAAAATGGAAATAGTCAAACCTTAAATGAATAACTCCAATACAAAATAAAAAGTAGACAGAAATCAGCAATACTGAGGCATAGAACAGCAAGTCACACAGCAGTACATCTGAATAAAGATATCAAAAACACTTGTAGATAAATGAGGAATGATATTTCTCAGTTCCTCCCACTAAATAGTTGAAAGTTATTCACCATCTGCAAAATAATTATTTTCAAATGTACCCTAGCCAAGACCTCTTAAAACTCCAAAACAACTTAAAGCAAGAATGAAATGCAATATAAGAATAAACATAAAAATGTAGATATTTGGAACCTTAAATGAATAACTCTAGTCCACAATCAAATGCAGACAGACATTAGCAATATTCAAGCAGAAAACAGCAAGTATCATAGTAGAATAGCTAAAGAAAGATGCCACTAATTACTTGTATTTTAATGAGGAATACTATTTCTCAACTCATTCCAGTAATTAGCTGGATGTTATTCATTGTTTATAAGATAACTCTCTTCTAACTGACCCTATACAAGTCAATCTAAAATTTCAAAAAGAACGAAAAAATGTAAACAAAACAAAATGCAAGTAAAGCTAAAAATGAATGTAATTAATCTTTAAATAACTATCTCCAATCCAAAATTAAATGCAGACAGATATCAGCAATGATCAGGCAGAGAACAGTAGGTCACACACCACTGCAGGAAAATAAAGATGCCACTTAATGCTGATATTTAAATTAGGAATACTATTGCTCAGCTCCACCCATTAATTAGCCAGATGTTGTTCATTGCCTGCAAAACAATTCTTTTTCTGACTGACCTGAGCCATGAACACTTAAAATTCCAAACACAACAAAAACTTAAAACAAAACAACATGCAATATATGAGTAAATATTAAATAAAAATGGAAGTAAGTAAACCTTAAATGAATAGCTCAATATAAGATCAAATGCAGACAGAGATCAGCAATAGTCAGGCAGAAAACAAGTCACACAGCACTACAGGTAAGTAGAGATGTCACTAAATACTTGTAGTTAAATGAGGAATGCTATTACTCATCTCCACCCACAAATTAGCTGGATTTTATTTACTGTCTGCAAAATAATTATTTTCTAACTGACCATAGCCAATACCTCTTAAAACTCGAAAAGCAAAAAAAAAAAAAAAAACTTAAAACAAAACAAAATGCAATATAAGAGCAAAGATAAATAAATCTAACTAACATGACCTTAAATGAATAACTCCAATCCAAAATATGCAGACAGAGCTCAGCAATAGTCAGGAAGAGAACAGAAAGTCACACAGCACTACAGCTAAATAAAGATATCACTAAATACTTGTAGTTAAATGAAAAATACTATTTCTCAGCTACTTTTCCAGTTTAGCTGGATGTTATTGACTGTCTGCAGAATAATTGTTTTCTAACTGACCATAGCCAAGACCTGTTATAACTCTAAAACAACAACAATGACAAAAAACCCTTAAAACAAAACAAAATGCCATGTAAGAGTAAAGATGAAAAATGGAAGTAACAAAACCTTAAATGAATAACTCCAATCCAAAAGCCAATGCAGACAGATATCAGGAATTCACATACCACTAGAGATAAAGATGTTTCTAAATTCTTATATTTAAATGAGGAATGCTATTTTCAGCTCCTATCACTAATTATCTGGGTGCTCTTTAATGTCTGCAAAGAATTATTTTCTTACTACCCTAGCCAACACCTCTTAACACTCCAAAATGAACAAAAACTTATTACAACTGACCCTAGCCAAGGATTTGTAAAGCTGCAAAAGAATAAAAACTTTAAAGAAAGCAAAATGCAATATAAAAGTAAAGATTTAAACATGGAAGTATCCAAACCTTCAATGAGTAACTGCAATCCAAAATCAAATGCAGACAGAGATCAGCAATAGTAAATTAGCTGGATTTTATTCACTGTCTGCAAAATAATTATTTTCTAACTGACCATAGCCAAGACCTCTTCAAACTCCAAAAGCAAAACAAAACAAGCAAAAAAAAAACTTAAAACAAAACAAAATGCAATATAAGAGCAAAGATAAATAAATCGAAATAAGACCTTAAATGAATAACTCCCATACAAAATCAAATGCAGACAGAAATCAGCAATAGTCATTCTGAGAACAAGTCACACACCACTGCAGCTTAATAAAGATGTTACTAACTACTCTTAGCTAGATTAGGAATTTGTATTTCTCAACCCCTTTCACTAATTAGCTGGATATTATTTTCTGTCTGCAAAATAATTATTTTCTTACTGACCCTAGGCAATATCTCTTAAGACTCTAAAATAAAAACTCCAAACAATATAAAATGCAATATACGAGTTAAGATAAAAAAATAAAGTAGCCAAACCTTAAATGGATACATCCAATCCAAAATCAAATGCAGACAGAGATTAACAATAATCTGTCAAAGAACAGCAAGTTACACAGCACTGCAGCTAAAGAAATATGTCACTAAATACTTGCTCTTAAATGAGGAATGCTATTTTTCAGCTTCTCCCACTAATTAACTGGATGGTATTCAATGTCTGCATGATAATTATTTTCTAAATGACACTCACCAAGACCTATCAAAACTACAAAAAAAAACAAAAATCTTAAAACAAAATGTAATATGAGTAAAAATAAAAAGTGGAAGTAACCAACCCTTAAATGAATAACTCCAATCCAAAATCAAATCAGAGATCAGCAGAGAACAGAAGGTGACTCAGCACTACAGCTAAATAAATATGCCACTAAATATAGTACCAAATAACAATTATATTATATTATTGTCTTATATTCTATTTGACAGAAACTATCACTTTGAAAGTGAAACAGAGGCTGTTGTAACTCCCTCTTTTGCCAATCCACCTTGAAAAAGAAATATATCTTCAATTATGAATTTAAGGAAAATTTTAAAATTAAGGTACTTTATTTAAAGTATTTTTTTGTGTGTGGTCAGGTCACATGGAACTTTTTCAGCCCTTTCTGAAACACATTAAGTCTGTAAGTTTCTTTAGTTTTTACATTTAATACATCTAAAGAGAATTATTCCTTTTTGGATATGGTTTTATTTGTTCATGACTTTAATGAATGCTTCACTTCTAAAATATTCAACAAGTCTACATTTAAAATGCATGTCAACCTGCAACTAGTAGCTACCATGCCTTCATTAATGATGATGTAGTCAAAAATCAAGTGAAACAGAGGTTTATAGGTGCTTACTAGCTGCTGTTTTGTAAGGATTTTAAGAAGCCTAGCCGCACATTTACATGGTAATTATTAATCCTTATGTTTTGCAGTATGAATCTCAATGGGCCACATGAGTATGAGTAGTAACAATGTAGGAGATGAAGGTAATTTGCAAGAGGTGAGAAATGTTTATGGGCATAATACTATGCACAGGAATGACAAGGGACGAGAAGATTTTTTAGAAGAGCAACCATTAAGGAGATCAGAACGCCTAAGGGGGCGCTACCAAGGGCAGAGATATTATCAGAACAATTACAGGAACAGATAAATATTACAGAGTCAGGTTACAGGAATCATACAGATAACGTTGGACACAGCAATGTATTAAATGAAATAATGGAAAATGTGGAAGTTAACAAGGGGACTGAAATTGATAATTACCCAGAATTAAACAATAATGAACTTGGCATTTTTTTGGACGCAAACAATGATTCTTTAGGGCTGAATCAAATGTATGATAAATCAGAATTTTTAACCATGCATTGTGAAACATTTACAGATGGAGGGTTTTCAGTGTATAATTATTCTGACAAAACATTAAATTTATATCATATATCTCTTTTTAAGAAAGGTTTTAAATTCATCCCTTCTTTTAAGCTTGACATTGGTAGAGTCCTAATAAATCTGAGACTATACACAAGAAAGTTGAATTTAAAAATGTTTTTTCAAAACCAGGATGATACATGGAAAAATGAAGCCAACAGTATTAGTATAAAGAAAGCAAGCACATTCATACCCCCCAATAATCCAGTTATACATTTATTTGAAATGTTTTGTGATGCACAAATAAGAAAATTGTTCAAAATGAAAGATGTAGTGAACGAAAATTTAACTACAGCAGAGAGGTTTTGTCTCAATGAGCTTTGCACCAACAATAAATATAGAATCATGAAACCAGATAAGGGGGAGGAGTTGTCATTATGAGTACAGTAGATTATAAAAACAAAATGATGAATATGCTTAATGACGAAACTATTTATGCCCGATCTTCAAGGTATGACATGGTTAAAGCACAAACTAAGATTGATTGGCAGCTTTATGAATTACTTATGGATGGATGTATTAACAAAGTTGAACACGATTATTTGGTAGTAGAACACCCAATTACACCTAAAGTGTTCGGGATACCAAAAATTCACAAAGATGTGGGTAACTCCCCTTTTAGACCAATAATAGCAGCAAAATATTCTAAAACGGAGTCCTTGGCTCATTTTATTGATATCAGTTGTAAAGAAGTTACAAGTAACATTACCCATATTTTAAAAGATTCATGGCATTGTTTAGAAAAATTACATGAGAATAGGGACATGATTTCTTCTGACATGTATTTAGTAACTATTGATATCATAAATCTATTTTCAGTTATACCTCATGATACAGGACTTGAGCTGTTTGAGAAAAGTTTATTAAGGTATGGTATTTACCATACTGTTAAAAGAAAAGTACTTACTGACCTTATGGAAATGATTCTTTTTAATAACTTTTTTCAACAAGATGGTGAATATTTTAAACAGGTATCAGGAGTCGCGATGGGAGCAAGTTGTGCACCGGTGTATGCCAACTTAGTCTTGGCAGAATGGGAACAACAATATGTATTTAATTGCACATTTTGGTCTAAAGTAGTTCTTTACTTAAGATTTCTGGACGACATCCTAGTAATTTGGAAAGGGAATATAGAAGAAATAAAGGATTTTATTGATTATTTAGGAAAAACAACTTCTTTTTTAAAATTCACCTACAATATAAATAAAGACGAATGTGAATACTTAGATATTAAAGTTTTTTTTGTGTACGTTGTTTCGTTCAATGGTTATCGAAATAAACTGAATTTATTTATCTATAAGACTGGTGCGGTGAACTGCAGTGTTTTCAACAGCCTTTTTACTAGTTTACCACATGAGTATGAAGCTGAAAATACAGGCTACACAAGTATACATTGAGCACTTACATGTTGCCCCATTCTGTGATGGCCATTGGTGCTAAACTGGGGTGAATTTGTAGTTAACCACTCATTGATCCAAGTTAGATTTGAAACGAGTAACAGAAGTACTGTGCTTTATGTAGAAGGGAAGCCAGTAACATAAAAGTGGTATCCTCTTTTATACATACCTATCCCTCTGATATGGTCTGTTAATCTAGCAAAAGAGTTTGAGTTCTCTTGAGTGGGTGATTCTGATACCACCGGGCCATATATAACAGATCTGACAGAATGATTCTGTTGAGGCTCTATATGTGAGGCAGAAGTAGCCTCTCAGTGTCCTGCATGACAGAGTAAAGACAAGGCTTTGAGGCAGCCTTTTTTAGTTTGTATTATTTAGGCACTTGAGGTTTTTCAGTGAGGAAGTGTTCTAGTCATTCCAGCTGTGACAAGAGTTTGGAGAGGTAATACCAAAAGGGGTGTTAAAGTCAAGGACCAGTTTGGATGCAATACCCTTCAACATACGCTGTGCAATGAAAAAGGACTTAAAATAGTAAATATATGGTCATCAAAGGACAGTTCATTGTCAACACAGGTTTTCAGATCTTTAATTACAAGACCAGTTTTCAGAGGGATACTGTCAATGTGATGGTTACAAAGGGAATTGTGCATGGTGAAGGATACAATTATGCATTCTTTGGTATTTGGTTTCAGTCCATAGTTTTGGCATGAACTGTTTGAGACAGGACTACTTATAAGGTCATGGCATCCTCTGGGGAGTTTATGATGGCACTGAGTCTGCAGTCATCTTCAGACTTGATCAGCCACAATCCCTTAACTTTAGCTTTGACCTCCAAGAAATAAATGACAAAGAGAAGTGGCTCAAGGACAGAGCCCTGGAGCATTCCATTAGAGCCAACTGGATTCTGATAATGATGTAGCACTTGAACATGAAACTATGGTTTTGCACAGATTGTTTTTGGTGCAGAACTACAGTGAGAATTTGATTAATGACAATATTTGGGAAGTAAACTCTAATGTGCACAATAAGTATACCACTATTCCTTTTAAATAATCATAGCTTTTATTTTCAAAACTAAAATAAAAAATATATATTGTGCAGGATTCATGCAAAGTGCACTTCCATTTGATTTCCTAGAGACTAACCATTAATGATGTATTCTAACACCTTCACACATTATGTTTATACAAGAATCAATTTAGTCAAGATTTTTGGATTACAAGTGAATTTTTAAAAAATAACCAGACTTACTTAAGGCCATGCCAAGAGTGTCTTCCTTTAAATATCAATCATAAAGATTCTTTCTCTTTTGCAAGCTTGTACTGATTCCACAGTAACCATTTATTTCTGCTTATTTTCCCTATACTTGAATACGTAACTCTTTAATATCGAGTTTAACCTTTTCCATTGCACAGTGTACATACACAAACACGTATATATATATATATATATATATATATATATATATATATATATATATATATATGTGTGTGTGTGTGTGTGTGTATGTGTGTGTGTGTGTGTGTGTGTGTGTGTGTGTGTGTGTGTGTGTGTGTGTGTGTGTGTGTGTGTGTGTGTATGTATAGTGCCTGGATTTTCTAAGACTGAAATGTCAACATAGGAAAAAGTATACAGGAAAATTCCTATCCAAGGAAAGGAAAAGGCATCTGTCTTCCAGGCTTTATTGTAAGGAGTCCTGCAGCTGAATCATGACAGCTAATTGCTCAGAGAGGAGGCAATAGGTCTGCTTGAGGAACTCCCTAAATATGGATCAAGTCTTGGAAGACCCCCTAGTCTAGTTTCCATTTATGTCTGTCTGCCCTTGTCCTGCTCAACTTCTCTGCCACACAGTTTTTCTCTGATGGAACGCAGGATGCTTGTACAGTGAGATTGCATGGTGAAGCTTTATCCCATGATAATATGGCTAGTTTGCAAAGGGGGTATGGCCTGATTCCCCTTTGCTTGTTGATGTACCACGTGACTGTAGTATTTTATCTGTAACAACTAAAAGAAGTCTCAGGGACCCAAAATGATTCAGACAGCTGAATGCCTTGATAAGGGCAAGCATCTATTTTATATTTATGTGCTTGCATCTGTCTTTGGTGCCCCACACTCCTTGCACTTTTATCCCTTTTGAAACTGCTCCCCAAGCAAAGTCCATGGTGACTGACTGCTTTGGATGAGTGATGGAGAAGTGGTGGCCTAGATTTAGAAATATTTGCTGTCTCCACCAAGTGATTTCTTTTCTGACAACCCCCAACACTGAGATTTGAAAAGACAAATGATGTTGGTATTGGGACCAAAGAGACTTCAGATACCATTGCAGCTTCCTCATGTGGAGCCTTGCCAGAGCTGGTATAAGTAATAAGGTAATAGATGCCATTAGATCCCAAATCCTGAGGTATTTCATCACAGTGACTGAAGTCTGAGTGGAAAACCTTAAACATTGGTCTAGAAATTGATTTTTCTTTTTTCCTTTTGAAGAAAAGGTCTTTGAACTGATGTGTCTAGTTTATGCCCCAAGAACATAATCCTGTACGAAGTAGTCAAAAAGACTTTTGAATGTTCTCTTGGAATTCCAGCTTGTGTAAGAGATGTCTCATCCAAATGAGAGAATCCTGACACTTTGAAATACTCTGAAAAGATAAATAAGTCATCTAAGTATGGAAAAATGTCGATATCCTGTAGCATGCAATGCACTTTAACTCGAGCTAGACACTTTGTGTAGTGGATAGTCCAAAGGGTAAGGCAAAAAACTGACAATGTGATCCAGGCATATAAAACCTTAACAAACCCTGAAGTCTGGAGGAATAGGGAAGTGATGATAAGTATCTTTTAAATCTACTGTCACTAGGAAATGTAAATGAGAAAGAGGAAATAAGATGTTGTAAAGTGACAGCATTTCAAGCTTGGGCACTACTACAAACAGGTTTAGGAAAGAAGGATCCAGAACTGGTTTCTAAGCATTTGTTTTTCTTTTTTAGACATTAAAAATATCCTTGAATAAAAATCTTTCCCATCCTGGGAAGGAGGAACTGCCTCTCTCACTCCCTGAGACAGCGTGTTTTGAAGGATGGGGGAGAGGGTTAAAGCAGTCTGGTATAGTGTATGAGGAATTATATCGTAGAAAGGAAGGCCTTTCTCCCACTGCTGTCTCTTACTTTGATGAATGATCTTCAGAACGATTTGTCTGAGACTATCTGTTGTGAAAGAAACAAGTGGAGATTCATTCTTTCTGGAAGGGAAAAGGGACTGCCAGGGTGGGAAAGGAGGTCCCTTAAATAGTCATTCTTACTTGTTGGTCAGTCCTTAGTATTGTGGGGGGGGGGGGTGCCTGAATTTTTTTGGAACTCCCCTGCCATTTCTTCTTAAACATCTGATTACCCACATTCTGTTGTGTAGAATATGAACAGTCAAAGCATGTATTTGAGGGAATTGAGTATGTGACAGTCTGTATGTATTAAAATGCACTGTGTACTGTGAACTTTGAATGAACTCTGAGCAATGAGAAAATACTGAAAACCAAGAGTCTGTCTGAAAGCAGGAAATGTGCCTTTTATGGAAGTGCATCCGATTTTCTTTCTCTGCCCAGAGATATGATGATGTGAATTGTCTTATGTTTACAGGAAAACCTTTGATTGGTTAATTGCCCTGTATAATGATCTAATTGGTTCATTTTTATATTTTTTACTGTCAGCAATATCACCAGTATATAAGCTTGTTTATTCCTTTATTCTGGGAGTCTCCCTGGTGCTTTCCATGAGGCTCCCACACGTGTGTACTGTAGATAATAAAAACCACTAAAAGAGAGAAAGAACTATTTGTCTTCATTTTCAAAGTATTGTGTAACGTAACAATTGGTGCTGTTTACTCGGATCTGAATTGAGAACAAGCTGCAGCAGTCAGGAAGTGGACAAAATACTGCTAATGAAAGGGCCCATAACAGACTTTTCTGTTTCTGCAGTGTTTCTTTCATCTCTCTGTATTTGCCTGCCTTAAAGATTTGAAATTTTTTTTTTATGCAGAAAAAGATATTATTTCTCTCATTCAGTTGTTTTGAGGTAAGTGGCATGCATTTCTCTTCTGCTATTAAATGTGCAGTATGAGTGTGGGTTAATACGGAAATACTGGTGACATACGTATGAAAGGAGGAATGATAGTGGGGCAACAAGACGTTTATATAATGTCTTAGCTAAACCTGTATTACACAAGTATAGCTCTATTCGAGTGAAAATGGGAGCAAATGTGGGAAAAATAAGTGAGCCAGAAAGAGGTACACCAGCTTGTTATATGTTTTATCGTGTGTCCTGGGACAGTTGCATTTTTTTAAATCAGTGGATCGCCCTTACTAAAAATGATGGTGACCTTGCTTTTCCGGAAAATGGTAGTTTTAATAAAGATATATTGACTAATTTGCAAAAGAAATTAAAAAAGAAAGGAAAAATATCAGGGTTGTGCTGGGCAGCTTTTAATGATTGGATGTGTGAAGCTAAAGAAAGGGAAAACGACTCGGTCGTCAGTAGTCCTAAGGACAATCAAAAGAAACTAAAAGAGCAGATAAAGGAACTGCGACATACCGCAAGTAATCTAGATGTAGCAAATGGTAAATGCTTAAAGGAACCACCATTTAAGGGATTATATCATGTACAAGAATTAAGTAAATTACAAATAACTGAATCATCTGAGGATGATAACCCCTGGTTCCCCCCACCCCCTACGGCTCCTCCACCACAATATCAGCCTTCACAGGTTCAAGACGAAGCAGTGAGCTCCACAACATAGGGCAAAGGCCACTGGGTAGAAGAGCAGACCACTCCTGACTCTGGAAGCATAGATCGGGCAATGGGAGGTCAGCCTAGCAGACCACTTATAGAACAACCTGACCAAACAGATACAGGTAAACCATCACCTAGACTAACCCATTCGAAGACAAAAAAACAGAAAAAAAGAAAAGCACAAATGCCTTTTGACCCTAGGTCGAGCCAGCTGAAAACATATCACAATAAAAAAGCCGTATATTTACACAAGGGTAAATATTACAAACAATGCCCAATTGTGATTGAAGACAATGACGGCTACATTGGTCCGGACAAATCTAATCCAGATTCTGATTCTGAATCGGGCATTAGCCCATCAGATGAAGAAGGAGTGTTCCCATTGAGAGAAGTCCCAAACCCAGCACATGCTAAGGATGCGGGACAACCGGCTACTGTAGTGGTACCTAGGGCGTGGTCAGCAGTTGATTTTCAAGTGATCACTAAATCACGTCCGCCTATTCGTAATAACCCAGCGAAGTTTCAACGCGTATTGGCAGGACATATCTGTTTGCAAAATCCTACCATAGAAGAGGTTAGAGCTGTCCTCCAATACACTGTCCCAGCTGATCTGATGAAACGTATCTGGGATCATGCTAATGTTCCTACTCCAGTACCGAAGCACAATACACAAGGGGAGAATGGATTTGAAGTGGTTAGGCAACGTATAGTTGATGCTATCACTGTAATAGTGCCACCTACCCCCAATTGGTCGAAAATTAAATCAGTCATACAGAAAGAGGATGAGCCTATAGATGAATACTTAAATCGACTCACTGAAGCCTTTGAGGCATATTTCGGGTACCCAGAGCCCACCGAAGGACCAGCAGAAAGCGGATTGTCAGCTGCCTTTGTAGATGGGTTACACACTCAGGTGAGGGACAAGATAAAGGAAGTATGTTTAAACTGGCCCAGTTTGGGCTTACATGAGTTAGCCCAGCAGGTACAATACCTATCTGACCATTTAGCTAAAGAAAAGAAGGATTTACAGGAGAAATTAGTAAAAGCATAAATCCAAATGTGTAGCGCTTTTAGTCAGCAGGGTAGAGGATGAGGGCGAGGGAGAGGGTGGGGTGGCATCAAGGAGCAGGAAATCAGAATAGACAAAACTGGCAGGGAACACAGTCGGCTCCACCCCAGAATTCTAGTAATCAGACAGAGTGTTTCAACTGTGGTCAACCAGGCCATTGGAAAAATGAGTATCCATATTTGGCTGAGCAACCTGCACCATACACCAATACATCGCAACAGTGGAATTCTAGCTGGATGCCGTCCAATCGACAGCAACCACAATGAAGGTTCCCTGAATAGAAACTACAGCAATTGTGTCCTTTTATTCCTGTGGATCAGGATGGACTACATGTTATGTTACTCATTAAAAATAAACCCTATCCATTTTTAATTGATACTGGAGCGACTAAATCCATGCTAGCTGGCAAAGCAGCCATGAATGTTCCCCTCTCCGACAAAATAACTAGAGAGGTGGGTGTCTCTGGTATACCTATTTAGTATTCCGAAACTATTCCAGTGCCAATAACTTTGGGACCTCTGCAGGATAACCATGCATTTTTAGTAGGACCTTCAGCACATTTAAATCTATTAGGAAGAGACTTGCTTTGCAAAATGGGAGCCACCATTTTTTGCACAGCTGATGGAGTTTATCTCCAAGTACCTTCAGACCAACAGGATAGCACCCTGGCAGCTTTAGATGACTCTGTCATTTTACAGATGATGTGTATCCAGCCAAATTCTGACAGAAACGAGTATTTACATTCCCTACCCTCTCACCTGTGGACTACTCATGACAATGATGTAGGGTTTATGACCTCAGCTACTCCTATAAAAGTAACCCTAAAACCAGGTGCAAAGTTACCGCGAGTACCCACCTTTGACAGCTGAGGCTATATCTGGTATTGCCCCTGTCATTTATGCATTAGAACAGCAAGGGATCATAGTACCCACCACAAGCCCATGTAACACCCCAATATTACCGGTGAAAAAACCTGGCAAACAAGCTTACAGATTTGTGCAAGACTTGCGAGAAGTTAACAAAGCTGTTTTGCCTATTTTCCCGATTGTACCAAACCCAGTTACTATTTTGAGCTATATCCCACCTACTGCAAAATGTTTTACGGTAATAGATATTTCATCAGTTTTTTTCTCTATTCCAGTGCATCCCGACAGTCAGTATTTGTTTGCATTTACCTTCAAAGGTCAGCAGTATACTTGGACTCGATTGCCCCAAGGATATGTAGAATCCCCAACCTTATTTTATATTTATTTATTTATTTAAATTTGTAGCCCGGGAGTGTCCGACTGGACGTAGGTCCATTTTCAGCGGAGGCCCGGGGAGAAAAGCTCCACAGTTAAAATAAACAGACAGTATTTACATTGGATTACATAGTGATTAACAATTTACATAGCAATTACTTACAATATATTTACAGATGAAGAACATAGTACATCAGTAGACAACTAGAATCTTTATCTGTGAAGTGCATACCAGACATTAACAAATGTTACAAGAAGAAGAAGTTCGTGCTGTATAATAAGTACTGGCTTATGAGCATCTGAGCTTGCTATAATCAAGGTAGTTAGTGGAGTGGAAAGAAAGGTAGTGGTTGGATGGGGTGGATGATATTAGAGTGGGAGTTGCAAGGGCATAGCCAGCATGTTTTTAGTTGTGCTTTTAGTAAAGTTTTGAAGTGGGTGCATGATGGTATGGAGGTAATTGTGGGTGGGAGTGAGTTCCATAATTTGGCTATGGCGCAAGAGAACAGTGCTTCACCAGCAGAGTTATTGGCTTTTGTGATCTGCAAATGATTTTTGCTGCTGGATCTTAGTGGTCTGGTGGTGCGATAGGGTTGAGTAGATTCTGGAGGGATGGGACATTTAGTGGATGGTTTACTAGTTTGTGGGCGAGTGAGAGTTGATACCACTGAAGGAGGTGAGGGAGTTCAAACCAGCCCAGTTCAGCAAGTCAGAGACAGTGACGACTACGGTAGGATGCCCCTGTGGCGAATTTGGTGATTTTGTTGTAGCAGGTCTCTAGCTTGTTTAGATCACATTGCCTTAGGTTGGTATATATTGGAGAGGCATAAAGTAGGGTGGAGATAAGGTGGGAATTTGCTATTGAAATCTTTGCTGCTTTGGTGAGAAATTGCTTATTTCTGTATAACACTCCTAGTTTTTTGTGGACTTTTTTTATAGTCATGGATATGTGAATGTCAAATTTTAGTTTATTGTCTATTTCCACTCCTAGCAATTTGGTGTGTTCAGTTGGGTATATAATGGTGTTGTCTTTTGCCGTGATGTTAAAGTGAGAGTTGTTTTGAGTATGTTTGGTGGGTTGGAAGAGGAGTAGTTTAGTTTTGTTTGGGTTGAGTATTAATCGGGCATCGGATAACCATGTTTCAACAGAGGAAAAGGCTTCCTGTGTGACTTTTTGCAGTTTTGGTAGGGACTGGGCTGAGCAGATGATGGTCGAGTCATCTGCGTATTGTATGAGTGTGCCATGTTTGGTGGCAGACGCTAGATTATTGGTGTAAACAGAGAAGAGTAGGGGTCCAAGGATAGATCCTTGGGGAACCCATATGGAGACAGGTAGTTGGGGAGATATGTCATTCTGCCATACAATGGATTGTTGGTGGTCAGACAGGTAACTCTGAAACCAGTTGGTGACCGATTGTGAGAAGAATCGGTTATTTAGGACAGAGATAAGTTGTTTGTGTTGGACCATGTCAAACGCTTTAGATAGGTCTAGGAAAGTAGCAGAGGAGAGATAGCCATTATTTTTATGCTGAAGGATAGTGTTAGTAAAGGAGAGTAAGGCAGTGGTGGTGCTATGGTTTGGTCGGAAACCATGCTGAGTACTGGAAAGGAGGTTGTTAGTAAGGAGGTAGTCTGAGACCTGAGAGTGTATGCATCTCTCTAGTATTTTGGAGAGTGAAGAGAGAATAGCTATGGGGCGGTAATTGGTTAGTTCTGTGGAGGGTCTGCCTTTGTGGAGGGGAATTATATGTGATACTTTCCACAGTGTGGGAACGTAACTTTCTGACAGAGATCAGTTAATCAAGATGGATACTGGGTAGGCCAGAGCATCAGCTGTGATTTGTAGGTATTCACTTGGGAGGCTGTCTGCTGCTAATTTGGTGGGTTTAAGTTTAGTTAAGAGTTTTTTTATGTTGGAGGTAGGTACAGGAGAAAAAGAGAAGGCAGTGGGGAGATTACTAGTTGAAGGTGTGGGTTGGAGGGGAGGGGGCGGTTGTGTTTTTTAGCTAGTGATAGTATGGTTTGGGTGAAGTGTGTGTTGAATGAGGTAGCAATATTTTCTGAGGAGTGAGGAATGTCAGGAGGAGGGGTACTGACTTTACCTGGGTGGAGGATGGAGTTTATGGAGGACCAGAATTTTTTGGGGCTGTGTTATGAGGAGTCTAGGGCAGACAGGTAGTATTGGGATTTGTCCTGTTTTATTAGCTTTTTGACTCTATTGCGTAGTTCTAGGAATTTCTGTCTAGCTGAGGGGGTTTTGGTTTTGCGCCAGTGCTCCCAGGCTTTATCCCTGTTTTTCATTTCTGACTTAGTGGTTTTCTGTAGCCATGGGGAGGGTTGTGCTTTGGTTCTGGAGAATCTTATGGGGGCATGGTAATTAAGGATGTTCAGGAAGGTAGTATTAAAAAATTCAACTGCATCATCTAGATTGAGGTACTTTAGAGGATGCCAGTTACATTCTTTGAGGGATGAGATGAATGTGAGTGGGTTAAAGTTTAGTTTTTTATGTATTTGACAGTAGATGACAGGTTTAGCTTGGTATAGGTATTTTTTTGAGTAGGAATGTTGGGGAGTGATCACTGAGGCTATCTGGTAAGCAGCCTGTTATATATGACTGGGGGCTCTTAGTGACTAGTATCCAATCCAGGGTAGTGTGCTTGGTGGAGTTTTTATTTATCCTGGTTGGTGACTGGACTAGTTAAGTGAAGCCATGAAGGTGTACATGATGGGTTGGATTGTTGCCAGAACAGGATTGCCAGTCAATATTGAAATCACCTAAGATGAAAGTTTCTTGGGGGAGATGGTGGGTAGACCAGCTGAGGAGGTTTTCTAGGGGAGGGATGTTTTGGCCAGCTGGGAAGTAGCATCCAATTATGTTGATGGTTTTGTTTTGCTTAATTTTGAGGTTGGCATATATTATTTCTTCATTGCCTATTTGTGGTGCTGATGATTTTAAGATCTGGATGTTTAGATGTTGTTTAAATATTATAGCTACACCACCTCCTTTTTTGTTTAGCCGGTCTACTGTTAGTATGCCGTAACCTGTAGGGAGTATTTGCTCACTGGTAATGTGAGGTTTTAGCCAGATTTCTGTCAGGATGACTATATCTAGGGAGTACAAGTCTATGGTGGCATGGAGTTCATGGACTTTGTTGGATATACTTCTAATATTTAGGCATAGTAGAAGGAAGTCACTTGGCTTTCTATTGGCTGTAATATGGGAGAAGTTGTGGTTTCTAGTCTGATTATGAAGATTGGGGTTGGAGATGGTAGGGCCAGGGTTGAGGTGGATGTCTCCACTTAGAGCTAGTTTTAATAAGCATAACATTATTAGTTTTCTCAGTTTTTGAATGTGTTTGTTTATAAGGGAAACTTTATGATTGTGCTCTGTGGGTAATAGGTATGGTGGGAGGGTTATTATGTTAAGTTGTAGGGATGCTTTATGTTTGGGTAATATAGTTGGTAGAATATGTGGGGGGTGCATAGGGATGGTTCTTGAGCTGGTGGGAGGGGAGCTGAGTGTGGGTGAGACATGAGTGGTGGTGTGAGTAGTAGTACAGTGGTAGTGGTTTAGTGGGGGAATGATAGAGGTTTGGTAGGATGTAAGATATGCAAGGAGAGTGGGGTTAGTGCTGTGGTTGGCTATTAAAAAGATGGGAGGGGTTTGAGTGCAATAAAGGTGGGACCACTGGGGGCGGGAGGTAATAGGGGGCAGGGTGGGGAGCGAAGCGGGTAGAGACCCTGTTAGTTGCTCGTATGAGGGGCTGGAAACAATCACAAAGCAAAGACAAGTATGTGTTAAGAAACAATCACAATTAAATAAATAAATAAATTTAAGGTAAATAGATCAAAATTACAATTCTGTCAGGAAAAGGTGCAGTATTTGGGACATATTATTACAATGGGTTCTCATCAAATACTCCAAAATCGTATAACTTCTATTCAAAATGCCCCACGCCCTGTAACTCAGAGGCAGCTTCGAGGATTCCTTGGCCTAGCAGGATACTGTAGACAGTGGGTGCCTAATTTTTCGGAAATTTCGGCTCCCCTGTTACAACTCCTAAAAAAGGATATTACGGAACCTTTACCCTGGATATCACAACACTATGAGGCTTTTCAGGCTATCAAAACAGCCTTGGTAAATCCTCCTGCCTTAGGGTTGCCAGATTATTCCAAACCTTTTGTTTTCTTTTGCTGTGAGCGAAACAAGACTGCCTTGGGTCTCCTAGCCCAGCAACGCGCTGGAGGCTACCGGCCTATTGCTTACTACAGCACTCAGCTAGATCCGGTTGCCTCTGGTTACCCTGCTTGCTTACGGGCTGTGGCAGCTGCTGCTGTCTTGGTTGACATGGCGGCTCCACTAACCCTGGGACATGATACTATACTAGCAGTCCCATATGCAGTACAAGCGTTACTTTTGAAAAAAAACACAGTATCTTTCAAATGCACGATTTACTAAGTATGAATTAAGTTTAATAAATAACCCCGCCCTGCAAGTCATACGCTGCCCACCACTGAACCCTGCATCTTTAATACCAACATCGGATGAGGGCGAACCACATGATTGTGTGCTTGTAGTTAACTCTGTTCTTTCTCCTAGGTTACACTTGTATGACACTCCTTTGAAAATTCTGATTTGGTTCTTTTTGCTGATGGATCCTGCTTACGAACAAACTCCGGAGAATTCCAAGCAGCTTGGTCAGTTTGTACTCCGACTGAAGTTTTAAGGTCAGCACGATTACCCCCAGGCACTTCCGCGCAGGCTGCGGAACTAGTGGCATTATCGAATGCATGCAAAATAGCTAAGGACAAGTCTGTTACTATATATACTGACTCCCTTTATGCCCATGGTGTTGTTCATGATTTTGGTATACTGTGGAAGGAATTAGGGTTTTTAACTTCTTCCGGGGCACCCATTAAAAAACATTTTTATATCAAAAACTTGCTACAAGACTTATTGTTACCATCTGAACTTGCTGTTGTTAAATGTGCAGCCCATCAATCTAATGACTGTTTTGAAACTAAGGGTAATAATTTAGCTGACTGGGCTGCTAAACAGGATGCTCTTTCACAAACTGTTCAGGGACATTTTTTGCAGCCTTTGCAACCAATAGTTACTTTTGATACCACAGTGTTAAAAGCTCTACAGGATGAAGCTCCAGAATCAGAAAGGAGAACATGGCTGGCTCAAGGTTGTTTTAAATGCTCTGATCTTATTTGGCAACATCCAGATGGCAGACTGGTCTGCCCAATGTCTATGTTAAATTCTCTTATTAAAGCGTATCACTTGCTAGCTCATGTTGGGGTACAAGCATTAATAAAACAAATCCAAAAGGATTGGTTTGCCACAGGACTTTCTGCTTCTGTACAGCATTTTTTGAGCATGTGCTCCATTTGTTTACAGTATAACATTTCAAAAGGCACTATGGCTCCCGCACAACCACTGCCAAAACCATTGGGACCATTTTGCGCTTTGCAATGGGATTTTATTGAGCTTCTGCCTTCTGCTCATTTCAAATATGTTTTAACTGTTGTTTATGTTTTTTCTGGGTGGTTAGAAGCCTACCCATGTACCAAAAATGATGCTATTTCAGTTGCTAAGAAACTTTGTTATGAATTGATACCTTGTTTTGGTGTTCCCTGTCAAATATATTCAGACCGTGGGACACATTTTATTGCTCAGTTAAGATTCACTGTGTAAAATGTTAGGCATCACTCTAAAATTTCATTGTCCATATAGACCACAGGCATAACGTATTATTGAATGCATGAATCAGACTCTGAAAACCAGACTGGCTAAAATTACTACTGAAACGGGCCTCACTTGGGTACAGGCCCTACCTCTAGCCCTACTCTCTATGAGAGCGCAAGTACATCCTACTAAAGGTCTTTCTCCTCATGAAATCCTCATGGGCCACCCTATGCATATGCCCATGACTCCACCACCACCCTTTTCTGAGCATGATGCATTTAATCATGATATTCTTAGGTATTGCACTTCTCTTGTTTCTTTTTTACAGTTTCATCTTCGCCAGGTAGCAGTGGCTCAACATATCCCTGATCCTTTCCTGTCCTCGGCACTACAACCAGGAGATTGGGTGTACGTCAAGTCATTCTCTCGAAAAACAGCGCTTCAACCACGCTGGAAGGGGCCCTTCCTGGTTCTACTGATGACATCATCAGCGGTTCGTCTACAAGGCTCACCCACCTGGATTCACATATCGCACGTTAAGAAGGTCATCCCATCAGAAGGTCAACAGCCTCTACCTTTTGCTAATCCTGATTCTCCACCTATTGCTACTCATACTCGAAGCCATACTGTACCAGCACCTGACAATGCCTGATGTTTATCCATTTGGACAACCTCACCCTCCCGACACAATACAAGTGCAGCCACCATTTCCACAAAAGCACTGCACAACTATTTTGGTAGTTATTCTTGTCGTTTTGATATTTTTACTGTGGCCATTTCTATTTCCTACTCCAACTATGCCTCATGCCAAACAAGCTGCATGTCATTCACCTTTCAACACCTACCAAACCATTAAATACGCTTATGCATCATCCCACAATATCTCGGACTGCTGGATTTGCACTGCTATTCCTACTGTTCATGGGGGATTGATGCTAAATATAGTCCCTTTAGGGGTTAACGAAATCTGGATGAATCTGATCTATGATACATCAAATGTTACTTCAAAGGACAAGATAGCATTACAGTTGTCCCTCCGCCAAAACAGAACTGTGTGTTTTCAAAAACTTGGTAAAACTAGAGTCAGGTGGAGCCATTGTAACAAAACAGTGGTATATAACTGCACTGCAGAGAATTTGGGTTGTGTAACAGATTTCTCACCTAGAAAAAGACTTGTGAAAAACTCTATAGCTAACTTTTCCCAGAAAATAGAAACTGTTTATTGGAAAATATTCCAAGGACTGCAGGACGCCGGGGATCGCTTCAAGTCTATCAACATCACCATTAAAGTAGAAAATTATAATTTTGTGTGTGGAAGAAAAGCATATAAATGGCTACCAGGAAACTGGTCTGGCAGCTGCTTCCTGGGCTACCTAGTTCCAGCTATTCAACATGTATCTGCATTGCCTAAAGGGAAAATTCAGAACGTTCGAGAGGTCAAGAAGCCTGCCAATCCTGTAGGTCAAGTTGATGCTTCATGGATCTATCACCATGATTTAGCTCCTGCTAGCACCAAAGGACTGTCCCATATGGACTTGGGTGATGACGTCATATCATGGGCTAGTATAATTCCATCATACAGAGCAGTGAAATCAATTTGGGAACTGAGAAAGCTATCTAAATTGCTTGAAATATTAAGCAATGCTACATTTTCTGCCTTAGAACTAGTGACTGATGAATTGACTTCTATGAGAGTGGTAGTATTCCAAAACCATATGGCTCTCGATTTCACCCAATGGCGAAAGGAGGAGCTTGTGCTTTAATCGAGGAGGAGTGCTGTATGTTTATTCCTGATAATCAGCACAAAATTGAAAGCCATCTTGAACTGATTCAAAGAATTTCCAAACTCTTGAAGGCCAAAGAGGCCGATAGTTCAACATGGGCATGGTTAACCAACCTGTTCTCAGGCTGGGGAGGTGGACTGTTGAAGTTGATCTTATTAATTGCAGTATTAGCAATTGTTGTGTTTCTTGTCTTATTCCTAATCAAAGCACTGATCTTGAAATTAATGTCTTCAAAAACTGTGAAGAAAGTGCCTAAGTTTTATATGCCTGCAGCTATGAATATAGATGATGAAATGACAATGTTTTCCAATAATGAAAAGACCAGTAGAATGGTTATGCTAGATTTGGGACAAATGTATGATAGGTTAAATGGTGATGCTTACACAGCATCAAATGGGGGATTGTAGAATATGAACAGTCAAAGCATGTGTTTGAGGGAATTGAGTATGGGACAGTCTGTATGTATTAAAATGTACTGTGTACTGTGAACTTTGAATGAACTCTGAGCAACGAGAAAATACTGAAAACCAAGAGTCTGCCTGAAAGCACGAAATGTGCCTTTTATGGAAGTGCATCCAATTTTCTTTCTCTGCCCAGAGATATGATGATATGAATTGTCTTATGCTTACGGGTAAACCTTTGACTGGTTAATTGCCCTGTATAATGATTTAATTGGTTCATTTTTATATTTTTGTACTGTCAGCAATATCACCAGTATATAAGCTTGTTTATTCCTTTGTTCTGGGAGTCTCCCTGGTGCTTTCCATGAGGCTCCCGCACGTGTGTACTGTAGATAATAAAAACCACTGAAAGAGAGAAAGAACTATTTGTCTTCATTTTCAAAGTATTGTGTAACGTAACAGTTGAGACAGCTCATTTTGGTTTTAGCCAAAAATTGGATGAAGGTTTAGAGAATCCCTTATAAATTTTGGAAAAGGGGTAAAAATTCTTAGAGATTCCCTGCATCAACTAAGCCTTTTCATCACACTTTTTGATAACCTCTGCAAAAAGGACCCCAAAACTAAACCCCTGTCCAAAGCAGTAATTAAAATCTTATTTTTTACATTGTCTAAGAGGTTCTGAAAATGCAGTTAAGCAAACAAACTGCAGGCAAAACATTCCTCATATTTTTCAGAATAAACTTTAACATATGAGCCTGACAATTCAAAATTCTGAAACCTAGTTGCAGAATTATGCATGTCTTCCCATACTTAACAATATTCATCTCCTTGTCAGAAAGTGTACACTTGGAATTAGATAAATGTTTAGCAACAGCAGGATTAACTAAAGCTACAGTTGCTTGGTCAGGTTTGGGAAAAGTGTATAAAACTTAGAAGGTTGAGGAACTTCATATATTCTATCTGTGTTTTAGGGGCAGCAGACTGGCTATCAGGAATATTGCAGTTAGTGATGCACACGTTCTCCGATGCTGAAGGAACTGGAGAAGTGGGTGAAGGTTCTGGTAATGCCTTCTGCAATAGCTCATAGCATTTTCTGAGGAACTCCCACTGAAAACACTGGCACATTATAAAAATAGAAAGAGAAACTCTCACAGGGAAAATCAGAAACTAATTTCACCTCTGAGTATGAATCAGAAAACTAAAAAGAAAACCCTATATCTGCTCCTTCATCTTTCTGTCAACATTCAAAATGTGGAATTTCTTCAAAAAAGAGGTATCCTTATTTCTTTTACCAGAAACCACCTTGTAAGAAGAATCAATAGCCTGAATTAAACACTGAGACTGACATGGTAAACTACTCCTATCTAAGGAAATGTGAGGAGGAGTACATGCTTGTTTAGTTTTCTGTTTCTTTTTGACATAAACAAAATGGGGCCAACAGTATTATTACAGGCAGCAGCAGTTTCCCAAGGGATAGGCATGACATTCTGACCAAACAAGGAAGTCTTCCTGTTCCCTCTCCCAGGACTGATGAGAGTGTCTCTACCTGTGCCATTGAGGAGATCCCAATAGCCATACAGGATGTGGCTAACCCTTGGTCCATAGTGTCTATAGGTGTACACCAAAGGAATTTGAAAGTGTAAAAAATGAGTGGTTTGAGAAAAAAGCTATTGCCACAACACAGTCACCCACCTGAGGCTGGGGCAAATTGCTAGCCTGATGTGGTGACAAAGGCTGTTTGCTTAACTTTTTCTTTCTGTGGCTGGAAGAAGGACTGAGAGTGGGATCAGTAGTTTATTCCATGGTCAAATTGAAAATAGTGCCTCTTTCACAGAGAAAATAAGCAGCAATAGCTGGTAAAAATTTTAAGTTTTAAAAGTCATTTTTTCATATAAAAGTACAGAAAAAAGAACTTTAAAACACATTGTTAGTAACAAAAAGTAAAATAAAATGTCTCCACAGGAAAAAAAATTAAATTACTTTAATTAACTTTTAAACTAACAAAACATGTCCTCCCGTTAAAAGTACAATTAAGTCTCATGAGAATCAGTTAAAACATAAACTCATAACTTGAAAATAAGTCTCCTAAACAGGAAAGTACAATAAAACAACATTTTTTAATGTAGAAGGTTTTTCCCCAAAATGAACTTATCAGCCCAG
>NC_056741.1:134328973-134343973 GCF_019279795.1 Protopterus annectens
TGGTATATGTAGAGAGAAAGTCAGGGAAGAGAATTAGATGTCATTAAGGAAGTAAGGGAAGAAGGGAGAGTAAGGAAGTATACGGAACTGAAACATATCTGTTCACATTTAGGGATATAGTTTATCCTGGATTTGAGCAAGAAGTGAGCCAGTTTTTAGCTATGAAATCTTTCAGAATGGTTTTGAAAGGCGGGAGTGAGGGTATACACCTAATAGATACAGGTGAGGAGTTCCCAGCGTTAGCAACCTTGTATGAGTGCAGACAATGCCCAGCTAATTTGCTAGGTTTGTGGACAGTCAGGAGATTTTGGTCACTTGATCTCAATGACAGACTAGGAATATAGTTATGTACAATGTTTTTAGTGCTGGGCAGGAGATGGATGATGGATCATTTTATAGGATGTAAGAAGTTATGTATATGTTAGCTGATGTGGCAATTCTAACCAATTTAGCCTTTTCAGTACTAAACAGTGGTGGGTTCTGAAAGGGGTATGTGCTACAAATTTAGCAACTTTGTTATAGCATTGCTCAAGTTTTAATTTTTGTGACACCTGTCAGTTAAATAACACAATGAGGCTCACCTACTAACACTTAGGTGGCTTAAATAATAGTGATAGTCTCAAATACACTTGTAGAATGTCTTTAGTAAATAGGTCAGCTAGTGACTTCAAAAACTGAGCAGACTACTAAGGAAGTTGCAGGTTTATCAGTACTTAGTATCTTAGAGACCTCATAAATAATGCCACAAACTCCAATCTTAGTTCGAAAGTCACTTATATTAAAAAACAAAGAAATAAACATGGTTTAGCACTTTCATCTCAAACCTTAGGACTTCTTCAGAACCATTACTTACAAGTCAGAAACTCTATTAAATATTAAAATAAGGTACAGAATGACCAGTCATCAGGCACAATCACTTAAGAAGTAAAACTTAAAGAAATAGACAAAGTTAAACAATTTTAATACATTAAAAAAATCATTGAAACAGTAATTCATACAAAAACAATTAAGTGCATATAACTCAAATTAAAAATCTGTAGAGCAAATTGTGTGTTTAAATAAATTTTAAAAAGTTTTATTCAAAGTCTTATTGTAAGGTTAAAAAGTCTAAAAAGTGCTCAAGTATAAAGTGTGGAAGTAGGCTTCAATATGTGCCTTGTAAAGGTCTAGAAAGTGTACAGAGCTTGCTAGTGTAAAAGTTTAGCTGCTCTGGTTGTTAGAATGGGGGTAATGGATGTATATTAATTTTAAGCAAGGCATGTTGCAGCATTAAGTCATGGCTGCCATATTAGCTCTCTCCTCTCTAATTCTGCTTCCCATGCACCACCACCACCCTTAAGAGAGAAAAAGGAACACTTTCCAAGATACTAAACTGAAATATAGTATAGGTAGGGCATAATAAAGCATGCTTGGACAGTGCACTGTTGATGTTTCTCTTGTTGATAGCATACAAATGTTTGCAGATTCCTTTTCTTAACTGTCCTTCAGTTCTAAGTATGTAGGAATTCCTGCAACTATCACAAATAGTAAAATAAGCCACCCCTTTAGATGTACAATTTCTATCTCCTAAAATGATTTCTATAGTAGGAAACCCTACCTAAACCTTGTTCTTGTTTAAAATGTAAAAACACTAATTACATGCACCACATCTCTTTGTGCCAATTCCTTTATGCCTTGAAAGGTCTTTTTTAGGGTTTTCTAGTACACATTTCTAATTCCTGCCTGTTTTAAAGACAAACTTAGGTGCATCACCTAAAAAATGACAAAATCTCAAGTTACCTTTAAAAATACACCAGTTTTTGGCTAGTATCTTTTTAATTTCATTTGAATGAAACCCATAAGGTGATACCATAGAATTGATGCACCTGCTGTTTTTGAAAGAATTTGTGGGGGGAACAGGGATATCAGTTTGTTCTAACCCAAACAAGGGTTTATATTTATAAACAATTAAAACTTTGTAACTAATAAAATTACGAATGGAGAAAAAACACAGCTGAGGCCGAACTGTTGTCTAGCGCTTTCATTCCTTTATTGTTGCTAGGAACTTCATCAGAACTGTGGGTTTATATTTGTTTCCCCAGCCAATAGTAATTTCATTGCCTAACTTTTTCATAAGGTCTTGAGGGTACCCTCTTTCAGTCAACATACAGGTCAGCTTGTTAACCTTCACATTGAAGTTCACGGTATCTTAGCACATCCTAGCAGCTCTGACCAGTTGCCCCTTGAAAATGTTTCTTTTAGTATGCCATGGGTGGCAACTGTTGTATTCTAAATAGCTATTTGAGAATGTTGGTTCCCTAAAAATGGTGGCTCAAAAACATTCCTTATCCAAATTTTTGTATAGTGTGACATCAAGATAATTAATTTTGTGGTCAGAGTGTGTGTGGGTGAATTTGAGAAAAGCTGTTGTTTTTTTTTTTTTTTTTACTTCAGTCAAGGTAATACAGGTAGTGTCTGTTGTAATTCAGAGTATGGAGAATTATTTCTCCAAAATTTAAAGAATCTGAAAAGAAGACAGAGAAGTTCATATCTTGGATCAAATTAAATTCAAATACCACTTCAGGCATAAAAGGATTTGTTCTTAAGGAAGCCCTATGTTTGTGTAAAATAGCATAAGGTTGAAGCACCATAAGAGCTTGCAACTCAGCAACTCTTCTTGACTATGTCAATGAGCAAAACTGTTTTCCATGATACGAACCTCAAATCAGCCCGATGAGCTGGTTCAAATGGAGCAAGAGTTAATTTTTTTAAGATAACAGAGAGGGAAAACCTGTTTTCCAGGAGGCCTGGTATGTAACATCCCTTTCAAAATATTTTAACATGGGAATGCATTGAAATGGGATGATTCATAGGCAGACATACTAATATGGTTGTGTGCCTTGATAGAGGAGAAAGAAAGACCAGAGGACAGTAACTTACACTGACTAGAAAATCCATTTGCTAGTGTATGATTTCCTAGAGGCAAGTTTTATTCCTTGTACATACCTGCAGTACATCCTCAGAAAATACATGCCTAAAAGGTATTAAAATTCTATCATTCAGACAGTTAACTGAAGTTGTTTCAAGCTGGGGTGTATCAAACCCACACTGTCTTGTGTGATTAGGTTAAGTCTGTGAGGAAGTTTGTGGCAATTGCTCTTGGCTCTTTCCAAAAGAAGGGTCCAAAAGTCAATGATCTTTGGAAAGTCCTTCTGAATCTTCAGAATGACCTGGATATCAGTGGAAACAATAGAAAGGCATACAGTACCATTTGTGTCCAAGGAAATGTATATGCAGCTGTACTCCAGACCTTCTTGCATGGAGGACTACAGCAATATTTTGCTAGTGGACTGAGATGTATGGAGGCAAACATATCTAAATGAGGTGTTCCCCACAGCTGGTTCAATTCCTAGAAGGCCCACTGATTTGGATTCCATTTGTGAAGGTCTATCCTGGTCCTGCTCAACTTGTCTACCACAAACATTTGCTTTGATGGAATGCACGATGCCTGTAGAGAGAGATTGTATTGAAAATCTATATCCCAGGCTATTGTGGCAAGTCTGCAAATAGGGTAAGGTTTGGTTCACACATTTTTTTTTGTATAACATTACTTAGTGTTGTCTGTAACCACTTGTAATGGTCTTGGGACCCAAAAACGATTAAGAGAGTTGAAATCATTTATTACTGCTAACATCTTTTTTATGTTTATGTGTTTTAGTCTGTCTTTTTTGTAACAAAGACCTTGCACTTTTACTCTACAGCTACTGCTCCCCAAGCAAATTCTGAGGCATTTGCTATTACTGACTTGCTGGAGCTTGAAAAGAAAATGGAAGATCTGGATATATAAAAATAGTCTCTCCTACCAAAAAGTTCCCTTTTCACAAATCCCAAAACAGTTATATGAAATGTCAGGGATGTTGAAGTTTGGGACCATACATAGTCAGGTGCCACTGAATTTTTCTCAATATGAGTCTAGCTAGATCAGTCATGACAACCATGGATGCCACAAATCTTAGTATCCTGGAAAATTCCCCTTGCTGAGGCCTTGGACTGAGTGGAAAACTCAAGAGTAGTTCTAGGTATAGATCTACTTTTTCCAGTGAGAATAACTCATTGAAATGAGGTGTCTAGGAGTCACCCCAAAAAATAATTTTGTGAGAAGTAGTCAAGCAAGACTTTTGGAAGCTCTCCTGAAACCCAGCCTGTGAAGGAGATCTCTCACTCAAATGAGAGATCCCTGCCCTTTAAAAAAGACTCTAAAGATAAGCAAGTCATATAAATAAGGACATCTGTGAATACATTGCAATCTGTAGTAGGTTACCACTGGAACTATTTTATGAATACACTTGGAGCTGTGGATAACCCAAAAGGAAATGCAGAGAACTAAAAAAAATGATTAGGAAACATTTGAAATATGGAACCATAGAAATGTGATTATAAGCATCCTGTAAATCTGAGGTCACTAGGAAACTTAAATGGGAAAAGAGTTAACAGGTCATGCATGAAAGGATAACATTTTGAACTTTGTAACTTTAACAAACGGGAATCTTTATTTTGTATCAGAAACATTCTTAAGTGAAAACCTCCCCCCTTCCAATAAGGAAGAGCAGCTTCTATTACCTCTGAGTTAGCAGAGACTGAATAACAGGAGGGTTTTATTTGATGGATGTGGAATAGTCCCCTGGAAAGGAGGGAGAAATTCACACTGCTAACTGTATCTATGATGAAACACCCTTAGAATCCATTTGTCTGAGACTGTTGCAAAAAAGAAAAATGGAGAGCCAGATTTTGGGTGAGAATTAACATCTTGTCAGGGTGGGAAGATAGTCATTATTCTGAAGATAGTCATTTAGCATTGTTAGACTGCCCTTGTTTCTCAGAACTCCTCCCTTCTTTTTGGAGCCCCATTGCTTTTAAAAGTCTGCTTACCAGCAGCTTGTGTGTCTGATTATTTTGCTTTTTTTTGTAAAAAGATGCAGAAGTAGCTGTAAACCCTTGACAAATGTGGAGAAGGAAGACTCTGAATCAGCTTCTCTCTCGTCAAACTCTTTAAGCAGATGGTGCAAACACAACCTCATTATCTAAGGCAGAATTGAAAATGTCATACTTCACGTCCCCGGGAAGGTTTTGGGTATGCAACCAAGTAAACCTTTATCAAAACAATTCTGGTAGCAGCAGCTGTGGCAGGGGCATTAGTTGAATCTTAAGCACACTTCATACTCTGTTTAGCCTTATGAGATACAGATACAGTAAAATTACACATAGATGATTTTTCCTCAGGTGAGGAAAAAGTAGCCATAACATTCATCTAATTGTCAAAAGGAGCAAGCATAAATTAATATGCGGGCTTTGTAATTAAGAATTCTAAAAATAAATGTGGCAGAAGAGTACACTTTTCTTAAATCTTTTAAAGGCTTTCCCATCTTTGTCAAAAGGGGAGGGATTAGTATCAACAGAAGCTTGTGGTACTGGTAGCTAAGCTGAAGCCCTCCACCACCACCACCAGCAGAAAAAACAGAAAAAAATTGCATTAAAAGTTATTGTTTAAATAACAATTGACTTTTTGATTTTCTGTTTAGTTTTCAGTCCTAGGAATTCTACTCATGTGTGGAGATCTGAAGAGATCTTGAAAAAAACCCCTCAAATCAGCTTAATTTGAATACCAGGCTATTTTCAAAACAGCCTGGTATTACATGTCCTGACCACATTTTGAGTTTCTTCTCCACCATTTGCCATATGGCTCCGTGAAAATCCTGCAAAGCTCCAGCAAGAAGCAGTGTGGAGCCCTTTCTATTGGTTCAGGCTGCCTCAAATGACTGAGACAGTCAGTGCTGGTAAGAAGGAAGTGGCTAAAGTACAAGAGGAGACACAGGCATGGAAACAAGTTCTTATTTATCTTAAAGGTATATACATATATTTATTTCAGGAATTCTGCTTGCAATTGCCAGCATGTATGAATAAGGTGAGTATTTGTGAGTGTGTGTGTGTGTGTGTGTGTGTGTGTGTGTGTGTGTGTGTGTGTGTGTGTGTGTGTGTGTGTGTGTGTGTGTGTGTGTGTGTGTGTGTGTGTGTGTGTGTGTGTGTGTGTGTGTGTGTGTGTGTGTGTGTGTGTGTGTGTGTGTGTGAATGTATAAATGTATGGATGTATGTACACCTCCCAACTGTCCAGATTTTCTCACAATGTCCAGATTTTTGCCTATATTTTTTATCTGTTGCTTAATCATTGATGATTGAAGTCACTAAATAATGACAGACATTTGAGTTTCATAGGTTCATAGCTGTATAGTAGGCTAACAGCCACTACGCCCCTTAAAAGCCTAGCCATGTAACCCAAATGTGACCCACAGATTTGATTTATATTTGATTTAAAGGGGGGATTTACTGACTGATTCTAACCAACACAGACATAGCAGCCAGACCTGGGGTGAATTTTTGATCACCTACCCATTAGTCCAAGTTGCACTTAAATAAGGATAAGGAGAAACTCTGCTTCCCATGGACGGGAAGCCTGCTCCAGAGAATGGGAATTCTCTGAGAAACATATCTGTATCTATAACATGTCCTATTTATATTGCAAGAAAAAAATATGTCTTTTAATCTAGTAGTTCTGATGCTGTTTGTTTTGTGAATATGTAAAAGCTTCATCAAAACAGTCTCCTGGGATGCCTTGTATGCCAGACAAAGGTCACCTGTCAGAAGTCTGCATAATACCAAGTAAAGAGACAGGGTTTTGAGACGATCAGTGCAGGACATTGTGTTTGCTCCCTATATTCCTTTTGTAAAGGACTTTTTTGGACATTCCAGTTGCTGCTTGTGTCTGGTCAGGTACATAACAAAGGGGGCATTATACTCTATAATAGGTCTGATGAGGGCCAAGTACAGTGGTGTAATGACCTCTCCAGACCTAGATGCCATGCTCTTGCTTTTAAGTTGAGCAACATAGAAGGATTTGCTTATGACCTTAGACACATGTTAGTCAGAGGCTAGATTACTATTTACATGAGTTCTCAGATCCCTGAGTAGTGAATCAACTTTTAATTATGTCTTATTGATATGACAGGGGTGGGGTTTGGCTTAATGGACAAGGTAGTGTTTGCTTCAGTAAAGGCAGGTTTTTATTTTCCAACCCTCGGTTTGTGTTTATTTTGTTGGTTGTTTAGTTTCACATTCACACTGCACTGGTTTTGTTAATGGATAAAGTCTTTACCTCACTGCTACAAAGCATAAGGTCTGATTCTGACAGAACAAGGGTGTGGCATGATAGTTAATGTCTTTATCCTAGAGTTACATGGTGCAGGGTTTGTTTTTGATCTTTGGTTGTTGGAGGTTTGGCATGATAGTTAATGCCTTTATCCTAGAGTTACATGGTGCAGGGTTTGTTTTTGATCTTTGGTTGTTGGGGGTTTGGCATGATAGTTAATGTCTTTATCCTAGAGTTACAAGGTGCAGGGTTTGTTTTTGACCTCTGGTTGTTGGGTAGGCTTGTAATAGCCTGCAGACTAGTAACCTAGTATTTACCTATGTGTGAGTGTGAATTTGTACAGAGTTAAAATAAATTACTGTTACAAGTAGTCATGATTTTATATTCTTACAATCTGATATCCGAGGTATATCCAGTCAATAAAGCTAGCTGGCTTTAATTGTTCGGCAAGGAGTTGTCTGCAGAAGAAAGTGATACATTTGCTGAAATTTGTTCAAGTTAAGCAGTCAATTTTTTAGCTTTGCAAAGATAGTGTGCTTTTGTGTGAAGCCAGCGAATGGCTATTTTGAGACAATCAGATGTCTAATCAAGAAAACGGCTGTAAAGGAATATGGTGACTGTCTGTGACACAGTGGTTGATTATGAGTGGGAGAAGGTTTGCAGCGTACTTAAAAAGATCAAGTTTGTCATACCTTTTTTCACTTTCCATCACATTCAAACATCACCATTGTACTCAATAAGTGGTGGTCTGAACAGGAGGTATGTGATAAAAGATAAATATTGGCAGTGTGTTTCATTAGGTATTATCTGCAGTAAACAGCACTTTGTTCTCTTGTTGAGTTTTTAATTATTATTTCTTCTGTGTGGAGTGTGAATGTGTTCCCTGTACCTGTGTGGAGTTTGAATGTACTCCCTGTCTCTGTGTGGAATATGAATGTATTCCCTGTATCTGTGCAGAATATGAATGTCCTCCCTGTCTCTGTGTGGAGTTTGAATGTGCTCCCTGTATCTGTGTGGAGTGTGAAGGTACTCCCTGTATCTGTGTGGACTGTGAATGTACTCACTGTCTGTGTGTGGAGTGTGAATATACTCCCTGTTTCTGAGTGGAATATGAATGTACTCCCTGTCTCGGTGTGGAGTTTGAATGTGCTCCCTGTATCTGTGTGGTGGTTGAATGTACTCCCTGTCTCTGTGTGGAATATGAATGTAGTCCCTTTATCTGTATAGAATATGAATGTACTCCCTGTCTCTGTGTGGAGTTTGAATGTGCTCCCTGTATCTGTGTGGAGTGTGAATGTACTCGCTATCTCTGTGTGGAGTGTGAATGTACTCCTTGTCTCTCTGTGGAGTGTGAATGCACTCCCTGTCTCTGTGTGGAGTATGAATGTACTCCCTGTATCTGTGTGGAATATGAATGTACTCCCTGTCTCTGTATGGAGTTTGAATGTACTCCCTGTCTCTGTGTGGAGTGTGAATGTACTCGCTGTCTCTGTGTGGAGTTTGAATGTACTCCCTGTATCTGTGTGGAATATGAATGTACTCCCTGTCTCTGTGTGGAGTTTGAATGTACTCGCTGTCTCTGTGTGGAATATGAATGTACTCCCTGTCTCTGTATGGAGTTTGAATGTGCTCCCTGTCTCTCTGTGGAGTGTGAATATACTCCCTGTATCTGTGTGGAATATGAATGCACTCCCTGTCTCTGTGTGGAGTATGAATGTACTTCCTGTATCTGTGTGGAATATGAATGTACTCCCTGTCTCTGTATGGAGTTTGAATGTGCTCCCTGTCTCTGTGTGGAGTATGAATGTACTCGCTGTCTCTGTGTGGAGTATGAATGTACTCCCTGTCTCTGTGTGGAGTATGAATGTACTCCCTGTCTCTGTGTGGAGTGCGAATGTACTCCCTGTATCTGTGTGGAATATGAATGTACTCCCTGTCTCTGTGTGGAGTATGAATGTGCTCCCTGTATCTATGTGGAGTGTGAATGTGGTCTCTGTATCTGTGTGGAATATGAATGTACACCCTGTCTCTGTGTGGAATATGAATGTACTTGCGGTCTCTGTGTGGAGTGTGAATGTACTCCCTGTATCTGTGTGGAATATGAACGCACTCCCTGTCTCTCTGTGGAGTGTGAATATACTCCCTGTATCTCTGTGGAATATGAATGTACTCCCTGCCTCTGTGTGGAATGTGAATGTACTTCCTGTCTCTCTGTGGAGTATGAATGTGCTCCCTGTCTCTGTGTGGAGTGTGAATGTACTCCCTGTCTCTCTGTGGAGTGTGAATGTACTCTCTGTATCTGTGTGCAATATGAATGTACTCACTGTCCCTGTGTGGAGTGTGAATGTACTCTCTGTATCTGTGTGGAATATGAATGCACTCCCTGTCTCTCTGTGGAGTGTGAATATACTCCCTGTATCTGTGTGGAATATGAATGTGCTCCTTGTCTCTGTGTGGAGTGTGAATGTACTTCCTGTCTCTGTGTGGAGTTTGAATGTGCTCCCTGTATCTGTGTGGAGTGTGAATGTACTCCCTGTCTCTGTGTGGAATATGAATGTACTCCCTATATCTGTGTGGTGTGTGAATGCGCTTCCTGTGTCTGTGTGGAATATGAATGTACTCCCTGTCTCTTTGTGGAATATGAATGTACTCAATGTCTCTGTGTGGAGTTTGAATGTACTCTCTGTCTCTGTGTGGAGTATGAATGTACTCCCTGTATCTGTGTGGAAAATGAATGTACTCCCTGTCTCTGTGTGGAGTTTGAATGAGTTCCCTGTCTTTGTGTGGAGTTTGAATGTACTCGCTGTCTCTGTGTGGAGTATGAATGCACTCCCTGTCTCTGTGTGGAGTATGAATGTACTCCCTGTCTCTGTGTGTAGTTTGAATGTACTCCTTGTATCTGTGTGGAATATGAATGTACTCCCTGTCTCTGTGTGGAGTTTGAATGTACTCTCTGTATCTGTGTGGAGTACGAATGTACTCCCTGTCTTTCTGTGAAGTGTGAAAGTTCTCCCTGTCTCTGTGTGGAGTTTGAAAGTTCTTGCCGTCTCTCTCTGGAGTTTGAAGGTACTCCCTGTATCTTTGTGGAATATGAATGTACTCCCTGTATCTGTGTGGAGTGTGAATGTGCTCCCTGTATCTGTGTGGAATATGAATGTTCTCCCTGCATCTGTGTGGAGTGTGAATGTGCTCCCTGTATCTGTGTGGAATATGAATGTACTCCCTGTCTCTGTGTGGAATATGAATGTACTCCCTGTCTCTCTATGGAGTGTGAATGTACTCCCTGTCTCTGTGTGGAATATGAATGTACTCGCTGTCTCTGTGTGGAGTGTGAATGTACTCCCTGTCTCTGTTTGGAATATGAATGTACTCCATGTATCTGTTTGGAATATGAATGTACTCCCTGTCTCTGTGTGGAATATGAATGTACTCCCTGTCTCTGTGTGTAATGTGAATGTTCTCGCTGTTTCTCTGTGGAGTTTGAATGTACTCGCTGTCTCTGTGTGAAGTATGAATGTACTCCCTGTCTTGTGTGGAGTGTGAATGTTCTCCCTGTCTGTGTGTGGAATATGAATGTACTCCCTGTCTTTGTGTGGAGTGTGAATGTACTCTCCGTATCTGTGTGGAATATGAATGTACTCCCTGTCTCTGTGTGAAGTATGGATGTACTCCCTGTATCTGTATGGAATAGTAATGTACTCCCTGTCTCTGTGTGGAGTTTGAATGTGCTTCCTGTCTCTGTGTGGAGTGCGAAGGTATTCCCTGTCTCTGTGTGGAATATGAATGTACTCCCGGTCTCTGTTTGGAATATGAATGTATTCGTTGTCTCTGTGTGGAGTTTGAATGTACTCCCTGTCTCTGTGTGGAGTGTGAAGGTATTCCCTGTATCTGTGTGGAATATGAATGTACTCCCTGTCTCTGTGTGGAGTGTGAATGTCCTCCCTGTATCTGTGTGGAATATGAATGTACTCCCTGTCTCTGTGTGGAATATGAATGTACTCCCTGTCTCTTTGTGGAGTGTGAATGTACTCCCTGTCTCTGTGTGGAGTTTGAATGTACCCCTTGTCTCTGTGTGGAATATGAATGTACACCCTGACTCTGTGTGGAGTTTGAATGTTCTCCCTTTGTCTGTGTGGAGTATGAATGCACTCCCTGTCTCTGTGTGGAGTGTGAATGTACTCCCTGTATCTTTGTGGAATATGAATGTAATCCCTGTCTCTGTGTGGAATATGAATGTACTCCCTGTCTCTGTGTGGAGTGTGAATGTACTCCCTGTATCTGTGTGGAGTATGAATGTACTCCCTGTCTCTGTGTGGAATATGAATGTACTCCCTCTCTCTGTGTGGAGTGTGAATGTACACCGTCTCCATGTTTTTAGTGTTAATGTACTCTCTGTCCCTGTGCAAAGTATGAATGAACTCCATCTCTGTTTGGAATATGCAAGTACTCCTTGTGCTCCCTGTCTCCATGTGGAGTGGGAACATACTCTCTGTCTCTGTGTGGGGTATGAATGAATTCTCTCTGTCCATGTGGAGTGTGAATTTATTTCCTGTCTTGATGTGGAGTATGAATGTACTCCCTGTCCATGTGTGGAGTGCAAATGTACTCCCTATCCCTGTGCAGAGTATGAATGTACTCCCTGTCTTTTTGTAGTATAGAGAGTATGAATGTACTCCCTGTCTCTTTGTGGGCTATGAGTGTACTCCTTGTCTCTGTGTGGAGTTTGAATGTACTCCCTGTCTCTGTGTGGAGTACGAATTTATTCCCTGTCTCTGTGTGGAGTATGAATGTACTCCCTGTCTCTTTGTAGACTATGAGTGTACTTCTTGTCTCTGTGTGGAGTTTGAATTTATTCCCTGTCTCTGTGTGGAGTATGAATGTACTCCCTGTCTTTTTGTAGAGTATGAGTGTACTCCTTGTCTCTGTGTGGAGTATGAATGTACTCCCTGTCTCTTTGTGGAGTATGAGTGTACTCCTTGTCTCTGTGTGGAGTATGAATGTACTCCCTGTTTCCATATGGAGTATGAATGACCTTCCTATCTCTTAGTGGAATTTATCCATGTGCTTTGATATCTTCCTTTAGACCATCAGCTGTATAATATATGACTCTGGCCATTTGTAAATATACTTTCATCATAACTGAATATAACAGACATCATTCTGTTTGAAGGTGCAGGAAAGGGGGCACTATTCCTAGCTAGGCTTTATATATCTATATATTTGTCTTGTTAGTTTACTAAAGAACTAATATTTTCTTAGATTATAACATTAAGCTTTAGGCACAACTTATTTTTACTTGAAAGAAAAAATAAGGCTGTACTTTGCCTGTTACTTATGATTTTTTATTCATGCCATCATTAACAGTCATGAAAAAGTTCTAAGATGCATTTTGGAGCATTTAGAACCCAGGGATTTCTGGGTGCCTAGTACCACCAGATACTCAGCTTAATGCAGCTGCATCCTTCAGATGTATTGCAGCAAAATCTTGGCCAGTTAGGATGTGTTAGAAGCTTTGGGGGAGATCTAAAAATTAAGACAATGTGAAAAAGCAAGAAATAAATCTTTCTAAATGATGGGGAATTAGAATGAAGAGGGAAGGTGCACAGGGGAAGTGTTGAGGGGGACTAGTTGGCAACAGGGGACATCATGTAATTTTTTTTTAAGGGCTCCATTTCACCTAAGTCTGTCTTTGTTGATTACATACATGTGAGATGTATATAGTCAGTAAAGTGGCTATAGTGAACAAGTACATACTGTGGAAGTCTGTCGATGTTACTTAATGACCACATTTAGGACATTTACACGGGGCCTAGCACCCATGGCCCTTATGCACAGTGGTAGCAGAGAAATGCCTGGCACTCAATGTCCTTCTCTTTTGGGAAAACTTGGCTAGGTTTAGAAAGACCCCCCCCCCCCATTGTTAGCCTAGCAAACATCCATGAACTTATGAATTGGCTGTTTGACCACAGATAGTCATCAATGACCTGCTGTAATAGAGACCCATCCCATTTCAGCTATTCCCACCCATTCAGCTATTTCTTGCAGTCCCCTTATGTTGCTTTGAAGTCACCAGCCACTACTGATTAGCATTAACCCAGAGTTTAGCTGCTGCTGCATGATTTACCAAGGAAATCACTGCTGGGTCTCATCTAGAATTAGAAAATAAAAAATGTATAAGACTGTAGGACTTTATACAATCTAGCTGCTTTCTTAGGAACAGCAGACTATCTAGCAAGCAAGTTATTCCAATGCTGCAAGAACAAAAGACACTAGGTAGGTGCAGGAAATTCCAATTGTAATAGTGCATAATATATTTTTAATGACAGTAGAAGATCATTATATTCCACTGAAACAACTGATTCATTCTGGGTATAAAAAATCCTTGTAAGGATGTATCAAAAGAATCACTCTTTTCAGTCAAAATCAGAAACCTGAGGAAAGCACAGCAACTGTCCCATCACAATCATTTTCCTGGTCATTGTCCTGAAAATTCCGGTTTTGCTCTCTGCAAAAACACCAGAAATGGAAAAGTCAAGAGACAGAACTCACCCCTGAGCTAAGCCTAACAATTGAGTCCCATTCAAAGTAACTGACACAGGTAAGGACAAAGGTCAAACTTTTGCACTTTTTGACAGGATTTTGTAAAGAAGCAGACCTTTATGTGACAGACAAAACTACCCCAGAGAATGGGATTCCAGTCTGGTTAAGCAGATTCCCTGTTCCTTCTTCCAAGACTGACAACAGTGGTCCTCCCTTGCCTGCCAGGGTCACTCAAACATCTGCAAAGGGAACCAAGGAAAAAATATGAATGGTCCCTGAATGAAATAAGTCATTTTCATAGCCTGCTGAAGTGGCAAAAGCGGCTTAGAATTATTTTTTTCTTTTTTGGATGGAGGAAGGAAGAGTCAAAAAAACTGGGAAATTGGTCCATGGTGAAGCCAAAAAAAAAAGTTCCTTTTCTCTGGCAGCAGTAGTCAGAAGTAAGTTTTCCACTAAAAACATGGTGAAAAGTACTTTAAACATTTACCCCAGCCCCCAAACATAATTAACATAAAATTTAAACAAGAAAAATATGTTTCAAGTAGTCGGAACAACTTCTTTTCCTCAAAAGTAAAAAGTAACTTTCCTAATAAAAAGTGATTAAATGTCATATGACAGCCAATAAAAATACTTTCTCACAGAAAATTAAGGTGTGGAAGCCCCCCCCCTCCCCCGAAAGGAAGTTATCTGCCCAGCAATAAAGAACCATTAGTTGGCTATCAATCCTCGAAAGCCCACAAGAGCTTCACTTTTCAGTGGCAGGAAAGCTTTGAAGTACTTGGCTTCCAAATTCTCCTTTTCTTCAGCTCTGCTCAAGTTAGTTACTGGCTTGGGCACATGCAAAGTGCACTTAAGCTTTGTAAGCTGGCTGTTATATCCTTAGCAAGATGTAACCCATATAACTAAGGCTACTACAGCAGTGATCAAGTGATGAACATCTATAAGTACAAAAAGAATACACTCTACTCAGTGGATTAACACCTAATCAGTATATCAGTTAACTTTACTTGTGGGGAACCATTTTCACAAATATTCCTTAGCTATAAGATGCTATTGTAACAAACTTTATTTGATAATGACATCAAGAAAAAAACAACAGAAGGCAATATATGTTACACAGAAAACAGAAATAAAACATTAGTTAGTATATATTTACCACAATTCCCGTTAGTTTCGCTAAGGCGATCATTTTCTTGATTTCTAATGTATAGCCTGCAAGGAACTGGTTTTCTCATGGTAGTATCGGATGAAACATGTAACCCCAGATCCTGAAATAAATA
>NC_056741.1:134348973-134458973 GCF_019279795.1 Protopterus annectens
GCAACTGATTCTATATTTACTTACCCTCATACCTTATCTAATTCATATAATGAAATTTCCCATCCTAATTCTTTGCTATCTTGCTCAGATAAGGTTTTACCATTCTGTCTTCTCTCCTGTTCATTTTCCTTTTCTATAAACATGTCTTGTATACAATCTACTACAGTATGCATAATCTGGTCCTCTGCTTTTTTATTTTGCATTTTTCTCATTACACTGCTCCCTTCCTTAACTAATTTACTTAATTATGCTGATGCTTCTTATTTTTACCTTGTAGAAAATATTTTTATTTAAACAGCAGTTCCTTATTTTTTTCTTGACTTTTTTCTGTATCAATATATTCACTATTATTCTTTTCTAAGTCCATTAAAACATCTTTACATACTCTTTCATATTTTTCTTTTCTTGCTTTTCTTGTATCCTTTTGCCATTCAAAGAAATCAGTTTTTATATTTCTCTTAAAAAAAAAAAAAAAAAAAAAAAAACACCATTCAGACCAAAGTTTATAAAATAATCTCATAGTAATATGATTTTTCGTTAACTGTAATATTACTTTCATTTCATTTTCATCTCATACCTTCTTGTTTATTCATTTTATCCCTTTTCCTAATGTATATACTCTTTATATTCCTTAACTCTGACCATATTGCTAAATGATCTAAAAATCCTGTTACAACTGCTTCCTCTTCAACAACTTTTAATCTTTCTGATATTATAAAATAATGTATTTCAGCTTTAAATGTACCACAACTGCGTGCCCATGTTTTATTATTCCAAAGATTTAATCTTTCACATCTTATAACTTCTTATAAGTTTATAGGTTCATAGGCGTTTACTAGGCTAACAACCACAAGGGCCTTTTTAAGCCTAGCCATGCATCCCAAATCTCTGACAAGTTCTGGTGCCCTTGATAAGTGTAAGCAGAGGCTTGGGAGATGAAACATTTACAAGCAGAAGCCTGGGAGATGAATCATTTACAGGTTGCCTGTGTTCATTAGAGACATATTTGTCAAGCCATGGATGAATTTCCTGCTCCCTATCCAATTGTCCAAGCTACACTTGAATTGGGCTAGGGAGGAACTCTGCCTTATATGGATGGGAAGCCTGTTCCAGGGATGGGGCAATTTCTGAGATACATACCTGTCTCTCCAGCAGGTTCTATCTATATCACAGGGAAGGTTTAATTCTTTTGAATGGGTCATTATTGTGTTGTTTGTTTTGCAGATATGCATGAGGTCCATCAGAGTGGGGTCTGACAATGCCCTGTATGCCAGGCACAGATCGCCCCCCTCAACAGCCTGTACAAGACAAAATACAAGGATAGGGCCTTGAGGCAGTCTGCACAGGATATTTTACTTATGTCTTGTTTTCTTTTAGTGAGGAACCTCTGTGGATGTTCCATTTGTTGGATATACCTGGTTAGGTATATAACAAAGGGGGCATTATACTCAATGATAGGTCTGATGAATGCTGAATATAGTGGAACAATGACTTTCTTGGACCTAGATGCCATACTTTTATTTATAAATTGCACAACATAGAATGATTTCCTGACTACTGTAGACACATGATGGTCAAAGGATAGATTACTGTCTATGTGTGTTCCTGAGTCCCTAATTACTGGGTCAACTCTACAGGGTGTGTTGTCTATATGACAGTTATCTGGGGTGGATGTCTTCCTGAAGGATACTGTTATGCATTTCTTGGCATTTAGTTCTAGTCCATGGCTCTAACACTTGTTGTTTGTGTGTGTGTGTGTGTCAGCCCTTCCTGGAGAACATTTGTGCCAGTGTGGGATTCAATGACAGCTCCTAATTTGCAATCATCTGCAAATTTAGTGAACCAGAGACCATTGGCATTGGCCATGACTTCAGAGAAGTGAATGCCAAAAAGGAGCAGTCCAAGGACTGATCCCTAAGGGACTCCATTTGTGACATCTAACATCTTCTTAATGTCAGTTCATTTTATTTTTACCCCTCTTAAATCACAATTAAAATCTTCTATCAATATATTTATATTTATTACAATATAATCTAAAATCTTATGGAACAAATTCTTCCTTTCTTTACATGTTACATAAACATATACTGCTATGATACTGTTACCACAAGCAAAAGGCCAAAAAAATCCAAACCAAAATCCTTTTATTGTAAAACCAGTGCAAAAGTCTCTAGCACCTCAGCTGTTACAGCCTTTAACAGAGTATAACTCCATTTTTCTTTCCCCTCTCTTATATACCAGATTCATTATACAATTATCCAATAAAACAATTAAATAAAACCATATAACAATCATGATATTCATTTAAACTGATAACAAACATTTCCAACTGCATTCCTGCTTTAAGCCCCTAGGGCACATGGTGTCAAACTTTAAAATCAACATAGTTTCTATTTCATAACTAGTCATAAAACTATTAATTTCCACTGTACAGTTGCTTGCATCCCTTCCAGGTTCCCATTGTGACACTTGTGTGTTATATTCTGTTAAAGGCTGTAACATCAGAGGCGCTAGAGACTTTATTTACAATAAAAGGATTTTGATTCAGATTTTATTGGCCTTTTGCTTGTGGTAACAGTATTTCTGCAGTTTACGTGAAGTGGTTCCATATACTGCTATAATTCTATGTATCTGAAGGTTTCATCTTAAATCTACAACAGTTAATCTTTCCATCATTACTAATGTCACAGCTAGTACTTTCACTGATTTTTGACAAAGAATTGCTATTGCCGAACATCTTTCACTTCCCACATTCCAAATGATATCTCCTTTCCAAAGTTTTTTTCTGTTTGCAGTCTTTCTTCCTTGTTTAAAAGTCTTACATCTTCCAAAACTATTTATTATATCTACATCACATTTACTCCACTGCTCTAATACTCTTAGCCTTCTAACCATATTTTAATATTATTTACATTGACAGAAAGTAAAGACTTTCTCTTATTTCTAATTTCTGAAATGTTATTTTTATACAATTTCACCATTTTCTCATTTTCTTCATCCAGTTTCTTTCTTTTTTCTTTGATAGTTGTCCCTTTAAACTTGATTTTCTATCTTTCTCTCTTTTCCCGATAGAAGTTCTTTTTCCTTTTACTATTTTTTAATTTATACCTTTCTCATCACTTATGTCAGACCCTTCTTCTTAATCCTCTTCTTTATTTATATATTTTCTTTCTTCTTCTATTGCATATTTATCTTCTACTCCCCTCTCACTTTTCTTTCTTTTCATTTTTTTTCTCTTTTTCCTACTCCTTCCTTATCACATTTTTCTATTTTACAGTCCATCCATAAATGTTCAGTTCTATCACATTTATAACATTTTAATTTACATCTTCTCCCATCATGACCCATTTTTCTGCAAATATAACATCTTCGTTTGCCACCGTTACTTATTAAGTGATCCTCCTTACCACAGAAAAAAAAACATTCTTGAGTTGACGCCAATATTTCACTGCACTCTTATTTTCTTCCACATTTATTATGCCAGGGATATGTAAAACTTTTCATTTACGATATTCATTACAATGTTACAAGCCTACCCTCCAGTCAAAAAGCCTCCTATTTTCACAAACCTTAGAAAAAATCCACAATTTCTTTACTTATTTTAATTAAATGTCTTTTTAATGTCTCTTTCTCAGCTGCAGTTTGAAACTGCATATATATTTTCTTTTTTGTTTCTCTGTTAAATGCTTTAACCATATATAAGTTTCATGGATTACTGCATATGTATTTTCTGTTTTGTTTCTCTGTTAAATTCTTTAACCATATATAAGTTCCATGGATTACCGTCCTTTTTCTTTTCATATTCTACCAAGAAACTTTTCATTGCATAACAACTCTCAAATATAACGTCAGAAAATGTCTCTTTATTAATAAGAATAAAAGCGCTTACCTCTTGAGCCTTTACACCCAACAAAGTTATTATTGTCCTAAACTTCATACCTATTCATTTCTTTCTCCTATTACTTTGAATTCTCACCAAAAATTTGCACTTTACATTTACTTCATATTTCTTCTGCTCTTCTCTCTCACTTCTATTGTTTCTGCATAAGATTCCCGTCCTTTACTTTTGTCCTTCAGAATCTCATCTGCATCTTCCTTTAGAAAAAATTCCATGATTTCTCCCCACAAAATCTCCTTTCAACTTTTTGGTTCACTCTTTGCAAGCATTTCACTTAATAAATCATCCTATAACCCTCTGGATTGAAGGACTGTAATTATACATCCTTCATGTATCAATTGTCCTGTCTCTGCTTCAGCAAACAAATGTTGCTGAAAAGAATCTTCTGAGTCCTGTAACATCTCTCCAGCAAAACCACTAGTGTTCACCTCTGCTCCTTCTGCCACTCTCTCTACATCTCATACACCATCCTCCCAGCTGCCACTGAGCTAGGAACCAGATGTGTGCACATACTCACTAGATGTCTGAGTTATGATCAGGAAATGTTCTCTGATGCCCTGGCCAAATTTTTCCCCACAGTATAAATTCCACCTCAGGTTTCCACTGAAAAGAGGCTACTAGCCTAGTGGAATTAACCTGATAAAAAAGGATAAATGAAACAAAAATAAAAAAAAAATAATCAAAAGTGAATTTACTTGCCATAACACTAGAGTCCATCTGTCGTGATGGTTACTTGATTCACCCTTGTGGCCTATCTGATCCAGAAACCTTTACTCAAATACTTTTCTAGCACTCAAGCTCTCCCTCTTTCCATGATTATGTGTGACCCTAACATGCTCAAATAAAGAATGCCTGGAACATAAGCTAAAAAACATTCTTTCCTACCCAAAAGAGGAGGCATCAGTGGTAACTGTGGCCAATAGCAATGGAAGAACAAATGATCTCCCTTCTTCAACTAGAGAAGATACGATCTACCAGGTCAGATATTTGTGGCAAACAGAAAACAGTTTGATGGGGTGATGAAGAAACTGAGTAGTCTGAGACCACTGAACAGACGGGTCTATATTATAAAGCCAAAAACCCGTTTGAGCGAATACCACAACAGTGACACATATAGCCCAAACTGCAAATACGCCAAATCCCCTAAACCGCGAAATTTAAAATCTCGAATCATCATAGTCGGCCAACCCCACCGTGCGCTACATACCTTCCCAAACGTAATAAATAAACCACATACATACACTAACCAAATCCTACTTCTAACCCTACACTAAACCTTACATACATTACTATCTATGCACTTACCTTAACCCGCACCCTAACCCTGAGGTCTGTAACTATCACACACTTACCCTACGGAGATATACCCAAACAAAACAAATAATCCACACACATACACTTAACAAAACCCTACTTCTAACTCTACACTAAACCTTACATACATTACTTATCTATGCACTTACCTTAACCTGCACCCTAACCCTAAGGTCCGTAACTATCGCACACTTACCTTACGGAGCTATATCGCAGATGGGCCAACCATGACAATTTGACATTTCGAATTTTGCAGTTTTGGACATTCGCCATTTCCGTCATTCACGCAATATGTTTCGCTCTTTTCCAATTCACTCAAACAGATCTTTGGGCTTCTAATATAGACTCGAACAGACAGGGTCCATTGTAGAACTCATATGATGAACCTCACATGGAGGATTAGGGTAAGAGAGGTTGCTAAGGCACCTAACATGGAAAGAATGACTAAGGCTATGGATATCATGGTCTTCACTAACTCACCCAACAGCAACACCATATATCTGCCATGACCTTGTCTGAGTCTGCTGCTTAAACAAGCTTTATCTTCCTTAGTGCTGTTCATACTATTTCTAGGGTAGACTCTTCTTCTTCTTCTTCCATGATAGGCTGTGTCTGGGGAATTATATGTTCTGTGGGGTTTTCTTTATTGAGAAGCTACTGGAAGTATTCCTTCTATCTGCCTTCTATGTCCTGGAGACTAGTGAGCAGGTTGTTGCGGGCATCCCTTATGCGTGATGTCTGATGATTATCTTCTTTATGTTTCTGTCTTTGCTTTGCAATCTGTTCTGAGTTGCTCTGTGCCATCTATAATGTCACTTTCCAGAAGATGGTAGAGTGCCTTTGATGCCTTTTTCTTCGCTATTGCAACTGCTCTCTTGGCCTCTTTGTTAGCCCAAAAACAGAAAAAGGCAAGCCAGCAACAAGTGGACCGCTGATAAATAAGTAGTTTAATAATAAACTACTAAAGCAACATGAAAGCTTACAAACAAACCGGTTTCGGCCCGGATTTTAACCTGGCCTTCTTCAGTGTTTTACAGAGAAGCCAATCATGAAATATTTTTATATAATCATGAAAAAATTATGATTGGTTGACAAGAAATGCTATACTCATGAATATTCAACAAAAAAAAAAAAAAAAAAAAAAAAAAGGGTGCAGGGGTTATTTTTGGATGCTCTTTGTTAGCCCACCAGAATTCCTTCTTAGCTTCGTCTGTCCTTTCCATCCAGCACTTTTTTTATAATGTCCCAGATATCTGCATTCTACCACCAGCTTTCCTATGTACCTTATTTCCATGCTTAACTCAGCTGTGTATCTGCTCTAGTCTTCATACGTGCTGTTTTGAGACACTGTCAGTCATCCTTGACTCCAACCATTTCCTCTTCTTCTTGAAGAACTAGAGCCATGAGTATTTCCTTAAAGTCTTGTGATTTCACTCCAGTCACCTTCCATGTCTTTAGCCTAGTCTCTGTTAACCTTATAGCCTTCTCTGACCACTATTTGGAGCTGATTGCTGCTACCAGTTGTTTATGCTGTGGGCTGACTAGATCACTGGGGATGATTTTGCAATCTTATTCAAATGGATAGAAGTTTGTGTAATTTAACAAAAAAAAAAAGAGGGATAGACTTGATTTGCATGGATTGTCAGAGCATATGGTGACTGATAATGGTGCATAGTTCACATTTAAAGCACGGCAGTGTTTTTTGAAACAAAATTACATTTTTCATTCTCTGATCATGCCTGCATCTCCAGCTACAAATGGACTTGTAGAGAATAATGCCTAGACATTCATTTTTGGAATGAAAATTTGATATACATGCAATGAAATTTTAGAAGGCAGTCTCTGTTTTTCTTACAGTACTGAATTATCCCAAAATGGAGTACACAATAATCATCTGCCATTCAGTTTTTGCACTACCATGTACATACAAGCCAAGGTTTGAATCAACCATATTTGATTGTTGCTGTTGAGACAAAGTTTCGTCTTGACCAGCAATTCCTTGTAGAATACCATGGCTGAAGGTCCACAATCGACACCTCATGTTACTAGTGAACAAACTGGACTAGTGCCTTATACAGTGGGAGAGGAATTTTACCACTTGTATTGAAGACAGAGAAATCCTAAAAGATCAAAAATTCCACAGACACTAAAGAAGTGGAAATGCTGGGTTCCCATTCTGTCTGTCAATCGGTGTTGTGTTAGAGCAGAAAATACTGTGACTACTAATAATTGTTGCCTCCCTTAATGTTTCAGACTAATGAAAAGACTGGAAAGTGTGGTGAACAGCAGATATCATAGAGATTATTCAGATCACAAAGGTGACATAGATTGCCCTCTACATTTTGAACTATCAACTGAATGTAATATCATATTAAATTAGTCTTCTTCATGACTGATTTGATCATCTGAAGATCCAAGAAACGTAATGTTGTTAAATCTGATAAAACAAAATTTTAAATATTTACCCATATCATAATGTAAAGGGAATGGTAATAAAGTATACAGAGGTTTCTAGACACCCAGAGGTCCCTGTAGGTCTGTATCCCTGCTTTTAAGTGGCAGTGTAACTCAAGGTTTGCATATGTTATTAACGCGTGTCTCAAAGTACCTACCCATCTTATGGTGCTCACTGCAATAAGATACTGCAGGTGTATTTCCACTGACCACATAAGTCAGGACAGTGAAACATCTGCACATGCTCAGTAGAGTAGAGGTATGGCTCATGGTTTCCCGTCAGTTGGTGTCATATATCAACCAAGGACAAAAATGAAGTCGTAGTATACCATAAATCCCATATTTTCCATCAGCACCTCTCAGTGTTCTAATCTACCCTTCATTCATAACTGCCCAGTCTCATTAGCAGTAATATTTCAAACTTTCCTTTGTAACTGTGGAATAATTCCCTAGTAAAACACTATTGTAAGATCTGATGAGTTTACTACTATAAAGGGATACGCAGTAGGTAATATCTGTATGTGCTGTGCCACAGCCTATAAAATAGGATTTGTAAAATAACACCTTATGTCAGGGAATATTCACTTCTGTTGGGATATGCAGTGCTGTGCCAACATCTATAAAACAGGATATGTAAAATAAGGCCTTATGTCAGGAATGTCCACATCTGTGGGGATATGCAGTGGGTAATATTTTTATGCTCTTTGCCAAGAACTCTAAAATAGGGTAAGTAACATAAGGTCTTATGTCAGGGAATATCCACTTCTGTGGGGATATGCGGTGAGTAATATCTTCATGCCCTGGGCCACAACCTATAAAGAAGGATATGTAAAATAAGGCCTTATGTCAGGATTGCCCACTTCAGTGGGAATATGCAGTGGGTAATATCTTTATTTGAAATGTGTATTTCTGTGTGGAAATGTCCATTTCCATAGGGGTATACAGTGAATAACGACATCACATACTGTGGCAAAGCAGAAGATACACTGCAGCTGCATTTATCCCTTTGGAGAATTTATTTATTTATTTATTCATTAATTTGCATTTGTTTACTGAGATGTTCCACTGGGCTGAAATGAGCCCATTTTCAGTGGAAGTCAGGGGAGAAAAGCTCCACAATGAAATAAACAATGCATCAAATCAAATACATAGATGCACGTAGTATACTAATACTTTGATAATATAGCAATACTAATATGAATACAATAATTCATATCAATACATGTGAAAACATCGGTATAAACTATGCAGGAAGTACTTTACCATAATGAGTATAGTAGTGCAAGAGTTGTAGAAGCAGTTGAATGAGCTAGATGATAATCAGAGACATTATAAGGTAACTGTGTAAAGGTAGAATGTTTTGCAAGAGTTGCTACAGCTTGGTATAGTTGGTTATATCTTTGATAATAGACTCTTAGAGCATGTTGTGCATTCTTGCCTAAGAGAAATTGTAAACTTGCATGAAAATTTGCCGGAAAGAAACAGATGAAATCATAAGCTGAAGCTAAAAAAAGCAGAATGATAGAAGAGACAGAGAGAGATTATACAGAGAAGTGGTTAATGAGGTTTGGTAACAAACCAATTTGTCCAGGGACTTCTTCAGGTGGGGGTTTAAAAAGATAGAATTAGCAATGTTTTTTTATGAGGGTAAGGGAAGAAACTAGTTGGCGGGGGGGGGGTTTAATATGAAAGCAGGATTAGGAGGAAATGAGGTAAGGGTGGGGAGGGACTTAATAAGTTTTCTGAGAGTATAACTGTGTGAGGAATCACATTTTGCTGTAAACTTGCTATATTGCAGGCTCACGTCCATGACAACCAGTGGGTGCTTTGGTCAGTAGGCCTTGGTTTGGTGGTGGTGTGCATGAAGAGGTGAGCAGTAAGGGGTCTATGGTATGCCCTCTGATAAATTCTCCCAGCTAGGCATCAACCCGTATGTTACCAGATGGGTAGCTAATTGGATCAATGATAGAACCCACTCAGTCAAAGTAGGGGAAGCCACCTCTAGTAGTAGACCTGTAATGAGTGGTGTACCCCAAAAATTGGTCTTGGGACCTCTACTGTTTGGGATATACTTTTCTGAGGTGCAACCCAAAACCAGTGGTCTGTGTCTGACAAAGTTTGCAGATGATTGCAAGCTGGGTGCTGTCTTGAATTCCCCTAGTTATTTGAACATCCTCCAAGAGAGCCTTACCCAAACTAATGACTAGTGCCAGAAGCATGACCTCAAACTGAATGCCAAGAAATACATCATTATCCCCTTTGGAGAAAATGTCATTCCCACTAATTATCACATTACAAACAATGTACTAAGCATGCAATCAGTCGTAAGGGACTTGGGCACCCAGATTGATAGTGACCTGACCTTTGACCACCACTTTGCCTCTGTTGTACTGAAAGCTTTATACATGGCCCACCTCATAAATAAGGTAATTTCATCCACGAACAAGGAGGTCATAACATCCCTGCACTCCTCCCTTATCAGACCCATTATCGAGTACAAAAACCCCTTCGGCATGTACCTTGCCAAGCATAAGCAGTAGTTAGAGAGACCACAGCGGTTCCTAACCAGGAAAATACAGGATCTCAAACACCTATCCTATACAGATAGGTTAAAAGCCCTGTACCTCTTCTCAGTCTCATACAGACTGCTCACAGGTGACCTGTGTCTGGCATACAAGGCCATTTTAGGCCCAGCCTTGATGGAGTGTTGCATATCCATAAGACAAACTCCAGTCTCACAACCTGTGTGCAATGCCTTAACCTGGTCTGTGACATTAATAGATCTTGTTGATGGGATAGATTTGTGTCTTAAAGACTCCCCAGTCTGTGGAATAGACTCCCTCTCCATGTCAAGCAGAGTACCTCTCTAGCCCTGTTTAAGAGGAACCTGGACGACTGGATGAGAAACAGAAAATATACACCCTGGGTCCCACCTGTGTCCCTGCTGGACAGGGGAAACAGGTGCTGACTTTGAGGGAACATGGGTGAAATTCTTGGCTAGGCTTATAAGGGCCCCCCTAGTATTATCCTATGAACCAACGAATATATTAATTTTTTTTCCGTGGATATACAGCGTTTGTTGATCCCCATGAGACTGGTCTCAGTGAGGCAGGCTTGGTGTGCTGATTAAGCTTGATGCATCTTAGGCACAGGGTACAGTGTTTGATTTTTGCCGTCTGTCTACTTTGTGGAGGGAGTTCAGGTTCCTCAGGTTCAAATGTGGAGCATGTAAGTATGAGTGTGCTGTGGGCTGGTGCAGTTGTTCTTGGGTGACATTAGTTTATTTGTTGCAGCACTGGTTAGGCAGAGTTTTTTTTTGCTTCTTCTTATTTCTCACTGTAATTATGTCTGTGGTGGTGGTGGTGGTGGTGGTGTCACTACTGTCTGCTTCTGTGGCTGTGGTACATTTAGTTGAGCTCAAAAACTAATGCCTAAGAAGTTCTGTTGTTATTCTTAAGATGGATACACTTGTCAGGGTTGTTGGAAGTTGTTTTCCTGGATGGTTGCTGTTTTTCATATCTGTACAGGTGCTTCTGTGGACCATGAGGCACCTGTGAGTAATGGTTAATCACCTCGCATGCACAGTGGAGCTTTAGCTGTTACCGCAAATTACAAGCCCATTCTGTTTGATAACTGATCAGTGGTAGTGGAAAGTATGAACAATCTCAATGGATGCTAGTTATAGATATTAGTTCTGCCTGTTCCTGCCTGAAATCAGCACATTTACTCAGGTTGTACTTACCATTCAAAGTCCAGTAAGTGAAACTACGTGTGGTGGGGTAGCATGCACGTGGACTGACAGGATCATGAGAAAGGCCATTCGCAGGAAATGGCATCCAAACCTCTTCAACTTTTCCCATGAAGATTGTAATGCTTACATTGGAAAGGAGAATTATATACTTTTTTTTGTTTTGTTTTTTGTGGTGAGGTATTATTTGTTTCCCATCAGTGATACAGGTGAATATGTTGTTCATTGGTGGGGGTACATTCCTCTCAACTGTACAGATTTTCGGGGGGGGGGGGGGGTTGCAGAATGTCCAAATTTTGCTTCTTAATTTGGTCTGTTGCTGTTCCAATTTTTTTGAGGACTGAAGTAAAAAAAAAGCGGCAGGCTTTTCAGATACATACTAATGCCAAACTGGTACTTCTGTCAGCCTTCTAAGTTTATAAGAACAATATTTAAAATTCTCCCTCTGTTGAGCCTTTGTTCCCCCATTACTTATAGCTTTGTCCAGTTTTCTTGTAAGACGTTGAGAGGTATGTAGTGGTGTTATATGCTTTAGGTTGTTCGTCCAGTGTTGTGGTGGTCTGAGGAGGGGAGACCATGGCTAGCAGGACAGTAGTTCCCATAGTCATTCATGGGCTGTGTTTGCTGTGCACATGCAGTTGCAGTGAAACCTTTGGTAGGCTTCATTTGTTAGTGATTGGGGTAGGAAGTTCTAGTATTGAATTAATGGATTGCCATTATAATTGCAGTTAGCTATTTGGTAAATGTGTAAAGTATACTTTATGATGGAAATGGGTAGGGGAATTTATTTATTTTATTTTATTTTATTTTGTATTTGATTACCAGGAAAGTCCAGCTGGACACATGCCCTTTTTCAGTGGAGGCCTGGGTAGAAATGCTCCTCAAATGCATAAAAGTTAAAATATCTGATTACATATTTATACACAGTGTGTTACAAAATACAAGGTCTTAATATACAGATACAGAATACATACAATATTGAAGCTTATAGAACTTCTCTACAATCAGATATAATACCTTGAGATATTTTCATGTAAGGTCAGTGGTTTATGACAGAGGGATTTGAGCAGTATCTGAAGTGTTGAGGATATGCAGTTATTCTAACACTTAGTGGCTGTAATGTTGGGGTTGTCTGGTAGGGGCTTGCTCCAGCATTTCCAGGTATTTGTTGAGTAACATGGTATTACAACTTGTTACTTTGGGGAGGTCTCAGGTAGTCCCACGTGGCCTACCTTCCTCCATGTGTTTGTGTGGAGGGGAAGGGGGCAGGCCATGCCAGTTACTGAGCTGGAGCTTATCATCACAGTTTTAGTCTGTTTTAATACAATTATGGGTTTATGGCAAATTGTTATACATTGAAGTTGGAAAAGAATTGTAGGCATTTGTTCAGACATCACACCCTTCCAAAATTCATACCACTCAGCTGTACAGATTTTTTCAGAATGCCCTTGACCTTGGGGTTGTTATGGCTAGGGTTGGAAAGCCTAATATGGGGTGTCCTTAAACCTTTTTTGTAGTGGCATTGTATTGATTTTTACGTGTTTTAGGAAATGTGGTAGTGATAAGGTCCAGCAGCGATTTAATTTCCTTTAAAGGCATGGTAATTTGGGGCCTTTTATTCCAGCAGTTGGGTCAGCTATAGTTTGTAAGAGCAGTAGTAGGGGTTGTTCAGTTGCAGTGCTGTATAGTAGCATACCTCTTAGTTACCCAAGAGTTTGCAGGGTGTCCGGGCTTTTGGTCATCATTTCATCTCTTCTATATACCATTTTGGCTTTTGTTAAATCACTGGAGTGTTCATACAGATGGTCACTGTACAGGCTACATGCCCATCAGAAGAGTTGGGTTGGTGCAGAGCCTTTATTTGGGATGATTGACAGGAGGTTTTCAACTGCTATCCTTCAGAGGATTCCTATTGATGCAACACCAGTTTGGTTGACTAGAACAGCAATGTTTCATGGATAAATAGGAATTTTATTTCACTTTTAAGTTAGGTAGGAATGATTGTGGTGTGGTATATTCTGAAATCTGTTGGAGGTCAGGTAATGTTATGGGATGTTATGTTAGGTAAATTCTCTCCTTTATCACGGATGCTGCTCAGGCTCCATAATCTCCTGTACTGCCAAAGGTATGGAATGGTTTACATTTTTCATTGTACTGACTATTTCTGCTTCCATTGCCAAGATCAGGAATGCTGCTGCTATAATGTGGAACAAATAGGTAAAAGATGGATCTCTCACTAATGCAATTTAGAGGATTTACTTTTATCTTTCCCTTTGCAGATGGTGGTGTTGTGATGGACGTTCCAGTTGCTGAAGCACTACACAGTGAGCTTGCAAATGTTGGAAGCAGGTTGTTGCAGCAGATGTCCCGATCACTACAGTGGCAAGCAATGAGGTCATGCATGGGGGAGCACAATGTGGGCAACAGTTACTGGCTTGAAGGAAGTGGATTTCAAAGGTAATGTATTCTGCTGGGGTGGAAGTTCCAGTTTCTGGAGTGGTGCACAATGAGGTTACAGGTAATTTTATTGTATTTAGTGCTCATTAAGGCACAACAATTGTAGGATCATAGGAAGTTACTAGGATTAGGGCTCTAGGACCCTTATAGGCTAGCCTAGTTCAACCCTTATTTCCACATGCAGTACTTACTATTCTTGTCCAAGATGGACATGGATGATACCCTTGTCGTGAGTTTACAGTTAACTGTTTAGTTGTTCAGTTGGCGCAGAGCCTGGTGAGTCTGGTGGGAAAGAGGAGAACATAATTGGGGAAGACATGTGGAAAGAAGGTGCAGCAGTTGAAGCATGCTGTCGCAGGGGATGTGCCTATCACATGGGCAGCACGTGGTGTGGTTGCAGATGGGAAAGTGCAGAGTGGGTATCAGCTGGTGTGCGGAAGGATGTGTATTTGAAATGTGATGGATTCTGCTGGGGGGGGGTGAATGTTACTGCCACTGAAGTGATGCACAGTGAGGTCGTAGGAAATCCTACTTTATTCATTAAGGCACACCAGAATATCGTTTGGGAGTAGTCTGTGGACAGGTAACAATGAGGTACATCAGGGGCAGGGTGAATCTGGTTGGGGTTTGTTAATGGGGAGTTTGTGGCTGTCCACAGGTGGGTAGAGTCACAATATTGTGAGGTTGGGTTACATTGTGTGGGTATGGTAGTTGAGTTTTTCTGTGGCAAGGCTATGAAGGTAGGTTGCTCAGTGGCCAGTTCTACTGTGGGAGTTTAGCTCTGTTCTCCACTGGATTTGCTCACAGCAGGTGGATCTTAACACTAGAGGTGTGTGTGTGTGTGTGTGTGTGTGTGTGTGTGTGTGTGTGTGTGTGTGTGTGTGTGTGTGTGTGTGTGTGTGTGTGTGTGTGTTGATGTTGTTCCGAGCAAGGCATTGTTTGGGAGTTGCTAGGGGATGCAGACCATGTTTGTTTTTTATTTACTGGGGGAGAAGCAAATAAAACAAAAAATCTAGGGTTACAGTATTGGCACAAGGGCAGATTAAGGTCATCATGGAGCTAGTTGGACTCTTGAATTTTTCATATTTTGGGAACTGGTTTGGCTTGTTTAGTGGCAGGATAGAAGGATGTTTGGAGGGATGTTAGGAAGGGTATTACTGTTTAGAGTTAGAATCTGTCTGGTGTTGAATGTTTAATATAAGTTTGGGGGGGAATGGTTAATTTCTTTGGGACAATAGGGTAGTGGTATGAATTCCTGGTGTTGCATGAGGGATGCTTCAGGTTGGCTTGCATTTATTGGATGTGGTACAGGAATCTAGGGCAGCTTTTTGATAGGAAGGTATATGGTAGGGCATTCCAAGATTTGGTTAAATTGTGTTTAGGTTTGGGAACATGGTAAGGCAGTTCAGTTGGCCCAGATTACTGTGACAAGGTTATGTGGTTTTACTAAACTGGGGATGGGGGGGGGGGTTATAGATTTTTGGGGATGGGGTGAATTTCTAGAGTGAAGACTGACAGACTATAGCTATTGACAAGATACATTTTGTCAGGGATGTTTTGGTAACTGGGGGTTTATTGGGTTACAACCTGGGGGGTATTGGCATTATGGAGTAGTGATTTCATTAAGAGAGCAGTGCATTGGTCAGCAAATACTGCATTGGGCATTGGATGTTTTTTGTTATATTGGACAGTGGGTATAGTTGAATTATTAAATTGATTGGTTGAAAAGGAAATCTCATTTGGGCATTATTTTATCCTGTTAGGTGGTACACTTGGCAGGTTATGACCTGGCAATAAGTGCAGAGATACCATTGGTAGTTAGGATAAATGAGAATATGCTTGATTCACAGAGGTTTTACAGTGTTAATGGATATTACTGTGGCTTTGAAGAGGGCTAATTGGTTTGATTTCAACTGCTTTGGCAACTGGGTACTTTGGATGACAGGGATCCAATCTGGCTCAGAGGGGATGGAGTACACTGAATGATGTTTGGTTTCAACCTTTTTAATGTATGGTTAGGTTTGTTTTGGAAGGTTCTTTGGAAGTCTTGGTATGAAGGAGGGGGAACAGCCTGGTCAGGCTTGGGGGCAGGCTTGTCCCTCTTCTGTTTCCCCCTCTGGTGTCGGAGGTTCATTTCAATGAGCTGGAAAGTGCAAGCAAGTGGTTGGACGCTGCTTGACAAGTAAAAGTAAGACAGCAGAGGTGAGTACACTGTTTATTTTTTTGGATTTTTATTTCAATGACTTGGGAAATGCAAGTGGGCAGTTGGATGCTGCTTGATAAGCAAAGGTAACCAAGCAGAGCTAAGGATGCTGCTTACTTGATCTGGGTGAGCCGAGTCACGCTGCCCTAAGTTAACAGTTATATGGATGTTTATGCTGTGATTAATAAATGAAAATTAGTTGGTCAATAAAATTATATTTATGGAATTTCAATAAAGATCGTCAAATGTCATTTGGTGTAATATATGTTTATTGAAGCGGACCGGGACATATGAGGTTTGGTAACAAACCAGTTTGTCCAGGGACATCTTCAGGTGGGGGTTTGGATAGATAAAAGTAGTAATGGGTTTATGAGGATAAGGGAAGAAGCTAGTTGAAGGGAGGAGAGGAAAGGGTTAAATAGGACAGTGGGATAATTAGGAGGAAATGAGGTAAGGGTAAGGAGGGGCTTAATAAGTTTTCTGAAAGTGTAACTGGGTGAGGAATTACATTTTGGCTTGAACTTGCCCCCCCATCCTCCTTCCTAGTTTAGAGCATTGGGGATTGCATGGTTGTTATAATTTTTGGGAGGCAGAGAAGAGGGGCAGGTTTGTCCTTCTTCTGTTCCCCCTCTGGTGTTGGGGGTTCATTTCAATAAGCTAGAGGAATGCAAGTGAGTGGTTGGATGCTGCTTGATAAGTAAAAGTAAGCGAGCAGAGCCAAGGATGCTGCTTACTTGGTCAGGGTGAGCGGGGGTCATGCTGCCCTAAGTTAACTGTTATATGAATGTGTATGCTGTGATTAATAAATGAAAATTAGTTGGTCAATGAAGTTATATTTACAGAATTTCAATAAAGGTTGTCAAATGTCATTCGGTGTAATGTATGTTTAATGAAGTGGATCGGGATAAATGAGGATTTGGGGTATTATTGAATAGTGGGAAGTGCAGGTCTGGCACAAGTGCAGTACCATAGAGAGAAAAGGCGTTGTTTCAGGGAATGTTTAAAGAGGAATGGATTACTGATAGCCCTGAGAGATGGTGGGAGGTTATTCCATAGCTTGAAAATAGTAAAAGAGTAGACCATCTTGAATGGCAGGAAGGCTGGGCTTTTCAACATTCAGGAGCATTTGACTTTCAGACCAAAGTGGTCTATTTGGATGGTACTGATTGAGTAGGGAAGAAAGGGCAGGGCAGTTTGATGGTCTGAATATAAGTTTATGCGCAGTGGTTAATTGTAGCTATATAAGATAGTGTGGAAGTTCTAGCCAGTTTAGTAGAAGCAGTGAGGCACAATGGTGGGATGAATACTTTGTACTAATGAACTTTGCAATTTTATTATAGCATGAGTCAAGTTTGGATTTAAAGCTATACTAGATATCTGTAAAAAGAAGGGCACTGTATAATAGGGATGGTAGAAGAAAGGAAGTGGTAGGGAATAGTTTAGTGGGGAGGATGAGGAATATTTGTGTCTGTAGAGTGTGCCAAATTTCTGGTGATTTATTTATTTATTTATTATCTTAATGTGAATAATGAGGTCAAATGTTAGGTTTTCATCTATGATGAAAGAGAAGAAAGAGTTTGAGCTGAGACGAGAAGACATTGGCTGCTGCATTATGATATCAGTAGGGAAAATGACATACACTGAAGGATGTTTAACAGAATGTGTTAATAATGTGAATAAGAAAGTGGTGATGTCAGAGAAACAGTCAATGAATCAACTGAACTTAGCACTTGTCTATGTTGCATTAGTGAAATTAGATGCTGCAGTGTGTTACAGTAGCCAAAAAATTTAGCAGTGTATAGATTAACATGTAAAGCAGTAGAATATTTTGAACTTATGAACCTAAACCACACCCCCACCTACGCAGAGGCTCTCAATAAAAATCTACCCAAACAGCAAAGACCTCCAAGGCTGAAACACACTCGACCACCACAACACTAATCACGAGACACATAACTCTCCTAAACAATGTGTCACTTAACCAATACCCCTAAGGCAAAACAGCATGCCCAACACACTAGTCACAGGTGAATCGATAGTGAGGCACACTGATGTCCCACTCATTAGGCTGAATAAGGAGAAATTAACAGTCAGCTGCCTGTCAGGCACCAGGATCCACCACATAATGCATGCACTCAGGTCCCTCAACAACACGTACAAATATGACTCTGTCATTGTACATGTGGGTGTGAATGACCTGAGACTTACCTCCCTGGACTACATGAAAAGAGACATGGAGGAGCTCTAGGATTATGTAGCCCAGGTGTGCATGACCCTAGCCCTGAGCAGCATCCTACCATCACCCAGAACGATAAAACAGTGCAAGCAGAAAATGATTGATTTCAACAACTGGCTATGTTTCTGGTGTTATTCTAAGGGAAAGCAGCATCTGTCTGCCTGGGATAACATGATTGACAGACCTCGATGCTTTGCCAGAAATGCCTGCATCTGTCACCCCTGGGCTTCTGGATACTGGCCAAGTCTCTTGCCACCATAGTGCCTTTTTTAGGTGGTGTTCCAAAGATAAATTACCACTGTAACAGCTACAAACAAATGCAATCTTAGGGTCAAGCTTCTCAATGTTAGAAGTTTAAATCTTAAAATGCACTCAAAGCACTCCTTAAAATGAAGAACATCAACATTTGTGCTGTAACAGAGACCTGGCTCAAGGCAGCAGAAAGCACCCCTGCACTACCAGGCTATAACTCATTACACACCTTTCGGCCCTAGAACTTGGACCAAAGCTCCAAAGGCGGTGGTGTTTTCATATTCATAAAGGATGCACACACCTCCAGACTGGTAGCCCAACATAATGCATCTGAGATACCTCAGGTGCAGCTAACACTGGGTAGACAGCGATTCAGGTCGTAGCCCGCTATAGGTCCCCAACCATGTCCTAAGGCTCACACTCCATGTTCCTAAGCACCCTGGAGAATATTAGGGTCCAACCTAACACTCTCATACTGGGTGGCTTCAACTACCTCCCCATTAAATGGGAAAACTACTCATGTACCAATACACTTGCCCAGTGTTTCCAGGAATTCATTAATCCCAATGCCCTGGACCAGCTCGTTCTTACCTCCGCTAGATGTAGCAACATCCTTGACCTGGTCATTACTAACTTGGGCAACCAATGCTCTATAACAATAGTCAACTCCTCCCTGGTTAGATATGACCACAAACTAATTACCTTGGAAATCAACATCCCACCCCACCTCCGCAAAATTAACCACCATGAAAAACTTCTCCAAAGCTAACTATGGGCTCCTAAAAACAGAGGTGGATAACTTCATGGCACCCATGCAAATGGAGAATAGTTGCATGACTGCCGAATCATACACAAATGCACTGTACGAACACATACACAAATGCATGGATCTCGCCATACCCAATAGAACCAAGATGCTCTCCTCCAAAAAAAGGAAGCCAATCTGGTGGTCCTCTGCCATAAACAAACTCTACAACAGAAGGAAGAATCTGATGTGGAATAAGGTGAAGTCCTAAAACTAGAAAAACTCCCTTATCAGTCTCAAAAATTTGAGCTCCTTCATCAAATCCTCTAAAGTTAGCTATGAAAACAGAATTGCAGCAGACTGTAAAGACAATCACAAGACCTTCTATATTTATGTAAATAATCTTCACAGAAATACCCAGACTTGCCCTGAGCTACTGCACAATAGTACCTCCTATACTGAGCCAACAGATATTGCCAATATACTGGGCAACAGATTCAGTGCCAACTTTATCCATCTCCCCCCACTTACAGGACCAATCATTATACCAGTAGATTGCCAGGCACCCAGTATTACTGCTGCACAGGTTAAAACAGCACTGCCCAAGGCCAAGAATACAGCTTCTAAGAGACCTGACAATATCCCTGGCTGTGTTCTACATGAACTACAGAGTGAACTGGCACCTCATCTGTGTGCCCTGTTCAATCACAGCCTCACCTCAGGCTTTGTGCTTACCAAATGGAGCACCGCTACAGTAATCCCTCTCCACAAAGGAGGAGTGACTACAGACCATGGGAGCTATCACCCCATTAGCCTGATGAGTCTGATATGCAAAGCTATGGAATGCATCATCATGGACCTAATAAACAAAGATATATGGAATCTCCAAACTCTGGATCCCACACAGTTTGGTTTTGTGAAGGATAGATCATGCCTGCTAAACTTGGTCGACTTATTTGAGTCAGTCACCAGAGTTGTGGATGAAAGCAAGGTGGTTCATACAGCCTACCTTGATCTGGTCAAGACCTTTGATACCATTCCCCACTCAGGAATCATAGAAAAACTCACTAAGCTAGGCATCGACCCCTATATCACTAGATGGGTTGCAAACTGGCTCACAGATAGAACCCACAGTGTGAAAGTAGCTGACCCAAGTCAGACTGCTGACTAGACATGAGTGGATTCCCACAGGGTTCAGTCCTGCATCCTCTCCTGTTTGGTATCTACTTCTCTGAAGTCAAGGCCAACATCAAGGGACTCTTGCTGGCAACGTTCACAGATGATTGCAATTTGGGAGCTATTATTAACTCCCCAAGTGATGTTGACATCCTACAGAAAGGTCTCACTGAGACCAATGACTGGTGTCAGAATCATGGCCTTAAGCTACGTGCCAAAAAATGTGTTGTCATCCCCCTTGGGAAAATCCCGGTTCCCATGAATTACCACATCAATGGTAGTCCACTGAACACAGAAGGCGTTATAAGAGATCTGGGAACATAGGTTGACAGCAACCTCTCTTTTGACCACCACATTTCCACTGTGGTCAGGAAGTCATTCTATGTGGCACATGTCATTACTAAGGGTTTTGCATCCAGGAAGAAAGAGGTCATTGTCTCCCTCTACTCTTTCCTCATTAGGCCAGTAATAGAGTACAATGCCCCATTTGGCATGTACCTCATTAAACTTCTGCAACAACTAGAAAGGCCTTAAAAATACCTCCCAAAGAGGATCCTAGGCCTTAAACACTTATCCTATATGGACAGACTCAAAAAACTCCAACTATTCTCTGTCTTATATCACCTACTTAGAGGGAATCTCTACTTGACTTACAAAGCCATGTCTGACCTAGCTCTTTTAGAAATGCTACATCTAAAGAAATCCTAATCTCTCCGCACCACACGGTCCAGAGACCTCAACCTCATTACCACAATCAACAGAACATGCTGGAGGGACAGGTTCATAATGTAGAGACTGTCGATGCTATGGAATAGACTTCCCATACATGTCACGCAGAGCACCTCACTGGTCCTCTTCAAGAGAAATATTGAAGAGTGGATGGGAAATAGAAAATTCACCCTGGGGATCACTTCAGTGGCTCTACTCAACAGAGGCACTGGGAACTAAGGTCGGGTGGCACGATGCCAGGGTAATCCTATTGGCTAGGCTTGTAAAGGCTCCAGGGCCATTAGCCTAGTACACACCTATGAACCTATGAATCTATGATAGTGGTGTAGGAAATAGGTATCTATCCAGCCTCTGTTATTGTGAGGCAGTGATGCAACCTCAGGTGTGTCTCAGATATAAAATCTCTGCATTTTGATCTGCACTGCTAGACTTCTTTCTTGGTTATTGGTAAATGTAATGCTGATAGCTGCAAGGACAAATTCAAGTGTGGAGGTTAATGCACCTTTCCCAGTAGAATATTTGGCCTCCTTGTATCATATTGCTCATACTATAGCATGTGTGCAACATTGCTGTGACTTTATTGTCTAACTTATTTATGTTTGAAGTAATGTTAGAAAGACATCTAACCATACATTCAGGTACTTAGAGGTCTCAACATTTTGTAATAGGTTGCCATTATAACCATTGGTACAGCATTTCTCCTTGCATATACTGACATGTTTTTTGTGTTTCCAAACAGCACCATTTTCATCTCTTCCAGATTTACTGTGATGAAGCTGTTCCAGGGACATACATAGCTGAGATAAGCTGCTGTTAAGAGATTTGGTAATCAGAGTTGGGGAATTTTCTGAAGACCAAATGTCCATGTTAGTAGCATAAAGGAGCACATTCCTAAAGCAGGAGAGATGTCACAGGAGCTAATGTACAATGAGTAAAACAATGGTCTAAGCACAGAGCCTTGGGACCTCCAGTTGCTGCTCAAAAACAACTCAGTAGTGTCCGTTAAGGGGAGAATATATAAGCCACTGCAGGGCAGATGACCTAAAACCACAGACTGACCACTGAATTAATGACCTTTGATAAATTAGTGAAAACAGCTTCTGCTCACTGTCTTGCATCCATGATGAGGTACAAAATATTAGTAAGGGCTAAAAAGGGCAACGAAGATGCTGAATTCATGTTGCTGACTTGAGGGTAGGCCACAGGTTTCTGTGTTTGTCCTTAAGTGTAAGGTTATTCTGTTTTCTCCAGAATCATGGCCAAAGGTTAGAGAAGAGCAACTGATCTGAATTAAACAATTTTGGTTCATGACTTCCAAGATGGATGCACATTGATCACCACATTGATTGGTACTCTCTACTATGAAAACAGTAACTTTGGAAAAAAGCCAATAAAAGCTATTCATTTCCATAAAATTCAGCTACTGGCTAATCACTTCACTGCCTGGACATCAATAAAGAAAAAAATGTGGAAAATGTAAGAGAACATTAACTAGAAAAGGAAAATTAAAATCTCTGGTGAGGAAGACATTTTTAGCTATGCAACAAAAAGCAGTTCAGGATTCAGCTATGGTACAGGAGACAGCTTCCAGTAATTTAAAGGAAAAAATAAATAACTTCCCTTTTTGGAAAGCAGATATAGTTTGCTGAGGTTGCAGGATTTAAACTATGCGTAGTTTCATGAGTGTTTTTACTGAAGCAAAATGTCTGGGGGGATGAGACATGGTTTTAGAGATAACTAACAGTGACTGCATACAAGATTAGCCTGCCAAGTATTAATGTGTGCAAGTAACTTGCAAATGCATTCAAAAGAACTCTCATCAAAATATGTTTTAATTAATAACCTTACACCACAATGACTGCCTTTATCAATTTTATTGTAGAATGTTAATGGCATTACAGGTATTGCCAAAAGCAGAATACTGAATTATATTAAGAAGTGTACAGTGCAAATAGTAATGTTACAGGATACACATTTGTACAGACACAAGTATGCGAATTTGGCAAAGAAAAGACTTAAGAATGGATATTCCACAGGTTATCAGGCACAAGGGAAAAGGGGGAGGTAATAATACTGATTGTATGAGAGGCTTCAATTTTGAAGAGATAAAAATGAGCTGGGAAGAAGGATTACACTGGCATGCATTTATATTGCATCGAAAACTACTGTGTTGCATTTTAAGAGAATTATGAGAGAAATAATTAACTTCTTTATAGGTAGGGAATAGAGCCTGATTTTCAATAGTGAAACTGTATTGGTGGAACCAGAAGTGAAAATAAAACCAAAGTGCATAGATTTCTGAATAAATATATGAGAATGCTTTAAACAGAATATGTGCATTTGCTATCAGGAGCTCTGGGGGACCTAAAAGGGAAATATAACAAAAGAGCATAGATTTCTGAAAAAAATATATGTGGATATTGGAATGTAAGATGTGAATTTACTGTCAGGAGTTCAGATGAAATGTATGTATAATTTTCTAAAATACAAAATGTGGGCTAGACTGGACAGAGATGATATTTTACAGAAACCTATAATTTTACCAATATGGATGACTGCAGGGAGGGGTATAGAAAATAGGTAAGAGGGGGAGGAATTTATTAGAGAAAATTGTCAAGGGACTCAAGGTATTGGGAGCAAAGAACTATGGACAGAAAGCTAATAGAATAGGATATGCTCAAATGGAAGTATGAACTGCAAGTTAAAAACTGCCTTCCCTATCAGAAAAGGATAACAGAATATAGGCAAAGAGAAAGGGATAGTGGAGTCTTAAATGAAATATCAGCTCTGATTGAGATTTTAGTTGAGTCTAGAAAAGAAGCAATGTTTAAAAAAGGAGAATTAGTAGTGCATATAAAATATTGTAAAATCAATCAGAAGAGGCTGGAAAAGATTTGGAAGAGAGACTGGAAAGTCAATTTACAAAGGAAGAGTAGGAGGCCATCTGTATGACTCCCAAGTATGCAACAAAGTCCAGAAGAGAGTGTTTGCATAGGTATATTATAACCCAGCTAGACTTCGGAGAATTGTGCAATTGCTGGAGGTGTGATAGGAAAGAGAAAAGTAACTGAGAACATGTTTTTTGAGAATTTAGTAAGTTGGCAGATTTCTAAATTTCCCTACAGCATGCTTTGTCAGAAATGTTGGGGGAACAAATGGTTGTAACTAAGGAAATAATTATTTTAAGAGGTGACCTTAAAATTATTTTAAGAAATGCCTAGAAGTAGTAAGACCTTGCAATGTATAATGTCACTGACTGCATAAAAAGCAATTACTAGATACGGGAAATCAAAATCTAAATCAACCATAAATGAAGTATTTAATATTGTAAATGAGCTAAAGGAATTGGATTTGGGATCTTTGGATGGAGCAAATCATGCAGTAATAAATGGAATTTGAGGGAACAATACATGAATGGTAGAATGCTGCTCAACACGAGTGTAATTTAAGCGAAGGCAGGGTTTGAGTAATTTATGCACTTTTGGAGTGAATGATAATTGTTAAAAAAACATGCATCTTTAATGCATGAAGCTAATTAATAACAAATATTTAAAATGGTTTGTTTTCTTTTTTATTTTGGTATGTGTGGCAAGCCCTCTTTACCCAGGCCAGTAATCGAGGCGCCTCAATCCCCACCACTGACACCAGTGAGAGATGGTCTCTAAAACAGGAATGGATTTACACAGGATTTTCAAATGCAGCTCTCTGCATAAAGCACAGTTTCCCCCAAGAGTACTCCAGGAACACACTCCAGACCTAGGGATTGAACTCTCTGTCTCTACAGATCCCAAACAAGACTCACTTTGGAGCATCATGTCCTAGTTCCAAATAACTGACACACCCATAGCTGGGTATTTGATTTTCACACACGCACGCACTCCTGGGAAAGGCTGACAGAGATGTACTAGCTCTACCCCTTTCTGTTCAGTCACTGTCAGGCTCTTACAAGAGTATCCAATTATACTGAGTAAACTCAATGCTAATATAACTGGTGCAGTATAAGCCTATCAGCAAGGCTTTTTGGAATGGCCAAGGCATCACCAGAATAAGCACAGGTACTCTCAAGATGTTAAAAGTAATCTCTAAAAGACCAGCCACAATGTAAGATATAAAATATCTAATAATAGGTAATAAAATAGTAAACATGAAAACATTAAATACCTACATGCAGCAAACATCAGAGTTTCAATCACAGGATAAATACAAATAACACAGTTGGACAGATTCAAGGAGATGCAAAAGAACAATACTTAGCTAATCTCACTGTATTTCCTGAGTGTCTATAGAAGAACTGTTCCCTAAATTAATACATCAAGGAAAGATTATGTGCTGAGATGCTTACATCCACTGCACAAGGTGATGGTCTTCCCACTTACCCTAATTACAACTGAACTGACCTAACTGAACAACTAACTGACTGTGATAATTGTGAAAATGAATTAAAAATAGCAACTGCAGCTATAAGCCAGTCTCTGTACCAATAAAACAAATATGATTTCAATTTTGTTAATTGATTCCATTACCTGACTATCTTATCTCTGTTAATCCTTTGTTTTATTGTTTTATCAGTTATTAAAGTTTTATGTTTTAGCCATGGTTGCCGGATTTGTTTTTACATATTTGACTGTGATAATTGTCATAGATTTTTATTTCAGGTTCCAAAGAAAACAAAACAAACTGATCTCTGAGTTCAATTCTCTCAGTGTTGATTATGGAATGACATCACATTTGATCACATGACTCTGGTAGAGTACAGACTCAGAGCTTTTCAGAGTCAGTGTAATAATCAAATGACAGAAAATTATTTACACAATTCCAAACAATCATGCTGGCACATGTTACACTTCACCACTCTCCTTGGCGCAGATGGAAACAGCCCACATTGCCACAGTATGTATACCTATTTCACTGCTGAATGTGTGAAGTTAATAAAAGTATTTAGAACATGCATACTGTGCAGTCATAGTGTTCCATAAATACCATCTTTCCCATCAACACCTCTCCATGGTCTGATATACCCCCTCCCCATGCATAACTGACCAATCTCCTGGCAGTTATGTTAGAAATTTATCAGAACTTAGCAACCATATCAGGGACAGAGAGCAACTGATATTGTGGTTTGAGGGAAAGGGAAATTATTAGATGCCCTCAGAAATTTAGGGTACAGGCCATCAGACTCTGTACTTCCATAACTTGAAAAATGACATAGCCTTCTATTTACTTTGTTTAATGGCACTTCTTAGAATGTACATTAGTGGAGAAAGCAAAAATACTTTCTGAGGTGGCATCAGCAGTATTCTGAAGAGGTTGTTTATGACTGCTAATGTGAGTTATGAAATATTCATCAAATGGTTTAGCTAACTGCTAAGGTTCAGTAACTGAGACGCTATTAACTAGAGTGCACAATTATGAGAATATTTGGCTGTTCTATTCAAATTGTTTGCCTCCAGAAGCCATTTGTATTGCAAGCAGTGATGGCTGGCAATGTTATTTAAACTGTGCTTTTGCAGTTCTGCTGAGCCTTTTACATCATTTACATATTAGGTAGAGCTGGTCATACATTTCTGTTAAGTGCATTTTTTCTAATCCAGATCACTTTCTGCGTGGCAGAGGCATGCTTCACCTCAGTGTTAGTCCAGGGTATAGATTTACCACTGACTCCTTTTCTTTTCAGAAAGTCATATTTGGATTTCAAAAGTAGTGAGATTCTCAGGAAATACTGCAACACTGTTTGCCATGGTCTTCCTGGGAGGCTACTCACTTGTTTGCTAATTCATATCAGAGCAAGAATGCAATATCCTGATCAGGTCTTTGAAAGTGGTAGCTATGCCCTTGTAGAGTAAGGGCAATGAATAAATATGGGAAAATCAACCACAGATTGTATGCATACAGATGGACTGGTGGCAGAGAACCAGTCAAGTCTGGAGGACTTAGCAAATGCTGGGCTTGGCCTAGTAGGCTCAACAACAAGCTGATATAAGCTGTGATCAAAATAATGTGGAATATGGGAGGAATGTAAATTTATCTTATCAATATAAGTAGTGGTCACCAATAAAAAATGAGCTTTTACACTAAAGGTCTTTAATAATTGCTAAAACACCATTCACTGAGGACTAAGAAGTTGGAAGAAGTAGATACAGTAAGTGTGATTCTGAGCTATCTGACATATATTGACCAGTAAATGTGCATCTTGGTGAAAGAGATTAGGGGAGGTAGAGATAAGAACACTAATTAATTGCAACAGTATTTCCTCCCCCTGGATGTTGTCTTTGAAATAGATAGCATTGTCTTTGAGTAGTCTATGGAATAATATCATAGGTCTTAAGCCTGAATTTTGTGACCCCCCAGCTGTATTAAGACTATGCAGCTGAAATTATGCATCAAGGAGGGAGTAGCAGTTTCTAATGCTGTCCGGGTTTGCTTTTGCCAACTTTACAGCATTCATATTGTCTACAGACATGGGATTACAAGAAGTGTGTTTGTGTGTGTGTATGTGTATTTGTAGTGTGAAGGACAAGGCAAAAGGGTATATTGTATAGAAGGCTGAGCTGCTTATCCACAGCAGTAGGTTACCTTAGGGCATAATTAAGACATTTTAAAGGAAATCTCCACTTCCATGGGGAAATGCCTTGGCTAATGTCATTCAGTGCTATGCCAACATGTACAACAGGATATGAGGTGCAGTGACTTTAATGAGGGAATTTCCATTTTCGGTGGGAATTTAATGACTGATGGGTTATCTCCTAAGTCACAACATCTACAATACATGGTGATATAGGGACTTCCATGAAGGATAGCCCACTTCAACAGGTAATTGTAATCAATGAAGTTACAGGACATATAAAGATCTTTAATACAATGAGACATCTTTTGTGATAATAAAAATGGTTATTCCTGCAGGATACAAGATTAGAGCTTTGTTTAAACAACAGAGTACATTGCATCTAAAAGTATACTTAACTACAACATGGAGGGTCTCTTTTCAAGGCATGGTTCAAAACATGACTCACCCAGATAAATTTGTAGGCATCGAGTTCATTAAATTTTCTAGGTGGTCCTTGAGTATATATACGGTTCTGAACTTGTTCTGGATTTGGTGGAATACATGGGGGAGGGTCCTTTTTAAAATAATGAACATCATCAGTTGCTTCTTTTCGGTCCATTTGATATACCTGAAAGAATGTAACAAAATGTCTTTAAGGAAGTCACTGCAGTAAAAAGGAGAAACAAGCATTTGGTACACAAATAAGGAAATAAGAAGCCTTTATAACCCCTTTGTCTGTTTTAGTTTTGATGCCACTAAAAGACTATACCATCTGAACACCCGATTCTTATTAGTACAAAATTCCTCCAGTTTGAAAAAGTTAAATGCTCATAGTTTGAAAGTAAAATTACTACACTTGTTTCTATTGGTTGACCCAAGAAATATTTTTCCAGCTCTGTTTCTTTTAAATTTCTACCCACTACCCCAGCTACACAGCTGAGTGAAGTGAAAAGTAATGGTAAAACCAGACTACATAATTACAAAGGCACAAATGCTTAATGTGAAACGTCAATGATACCTTATGACCATAGATGTTGGGCAGGTAAAATATCTTGCTTTCAACAGTGGAATAGACACTATATTAATTCATTCAGTCTGCCAGGACTACAAATGAGAGGTGTCAATTTTCACCTGATTTGTGATGCTACTCAGTGTTAGATATTAAATATGCTGAAAGAAAAAGCTTGCTTAAATGCAGAAACAGAGTTTAGTAATATGTGATCAGCAACCATACTAAATGACTGTGGCTTAAAAAAATAAGGAACTTGCTTATGAGTGTATTACACACACATCAAGAAAGCTGACTTCTTACAGACGTGACAAGAATGTAATCTGCTTTCACTGGACAACAGGACATGCTTTTCTAAGAAAGTTTAAAAATGTGCTTTTCTAATCCACAAGGCGTTTTCTTGAAGACAGTTTACTTATCAGCATTTGCACAAGAACAGATGTGTTAGCATTTGCGTCATCAAGGCAGTATCTTTCCAAAACCAAGAGGGTGTGTGTTTAACTAAAATATGTATAAAAAGTCTGTATTAAATCTAGTTATGTTAGAGGTATGGTAGGGACACAAGTCCTGAGGTAAATGTTATATCTCTCACATCATCTGTACTATATGAGAAGTAAAGTTAGAACAGTACTTTTAAGCTGCAACATTTGTCCAGTTTGGTTTATTATAAAAGTTATTGGTTACTGCTCTTAAAGACAGGTGCTGCAAAGTATATTCTCTCATCAGTGTATATTCTGCAAGTTTCTGTATGCGACAGACTGTGAATGCAAATATAACTAGACTTTGAATTTTAGCAGAATCCAGCCAGCAAGACTGAGTGTCTTAAGAAGACTTCAAATCCCACAGTAAGAGCAAGCAGTAAGCAGCAGTAAGCAGGGCTCAATATATTTTTTCAATGATGAGCCAGCTGAGTGACTAGAGCCATATAATTTTTCACTCAGCCAAGCTGAATGACTTCTGTAAGACCTCACACATTAGATTTGTTAAAGGACTGAAATATAGACATAAAAGCAATGTGCTGCATTTGTATCTGCATTTTAAGGTATATATAACAATTCTCCATTTAAAATCTTACTACAGACACCAGTATCTTCAGTAGTGCCATTATGTTAAAAGTGTTTCAGTAATTATGACAGCATTAGTATGAAAGTGTGCCAAAGATTAGGCCTTTAAGACAAGCAAACCTGTATTTTTACATGCTGGCATTTTAAACAATTTATAATTTGTTTACTGTGTTAATTATGTATTTATACTATTATTTATTTATTTTTGCACACTTTCTGTAATATTTATGTTAAATCACTTTGCTTCTAATATTTCCTTGGTTGCTTTGTGTCACATGACTAAGGCTCATATAGAACATTTCACAATACAAAAAAATAAAATAAGAAAACAAAGTGAGAATGCAGAAAATGGGATTAGTAAGGCTGAAATTAAACAAATAAAAACTGAAGTTACAGATTATCTGCAAAGGGAAGGATTTAGTTTGGAGGAACCAACACAGGCAATGTCACAGCATGATGAAGTTACATGTCCGCAGATTAATGAGCAACAAGTGGAGCAGGAGAAATTTGAAGAATTGCAACATCTTCTTAAAGGCTATGTTAAAATGGCTCACAAGTGCAGATAGCCTAGCACTAATCTATGAACCTATAATCATGTAGATGCTCTGGAGTATTCTGTTGGAGACCAGTATGAAAGTCCAGTTGAAGTTGCACTGCAAGTGGCAACTCCAATGCAGGTAATGTTGCAAAGTGATGGTCCAAAGGGTTCACATATGAAGGAGCAGCATATGAAGCAGGGTACATCCAAAGAGGATATATCGCAGAAAGATTTTTTGGAACATTCTGTAGATTACTCACAGGAAACAAAGAGCAAAGACGATGCTCTCAATCAAGATGACAGTGATTTAAGGGAAAACCTGCTTAATTTAGTAGAGATGGATAGACATATCAAGACAGATGAAAGAAATAGATCACAGAAAGTAAATAAGACCCAACAATTTAGAAGACTGATAAAACAGATGAACACAGTAATCAGGACAATTAAGAGAAATGGATGCAATATAACAGGAATAAATAATATATCCTTGTGCAGCCAAAGTCATAATGGATAAAGTGTCACCTCAAAAACATAAGAGTTGCAAAGGAAAGGAAGGGAGCAAGTAAAATGTTACCATCACACAGAGAAAACTATAAATCAAGACAGGAAGTATTATTAGAATACAGGAAAGGCCACAGCTCATCAAAAAACACTTAGAAAAAAATACGTTATAAAAGCAAAGCACAGTATCAAAACATATCAAGATCTATCTTATACTATTGCCAATAACAAAACAGGAAAGCTGCAGCACCAAGAAAATAGCAGTCTGGGAAAGGAATATGACATAAATTAACTTGAACAAGAGGGAGTGTGTAAATATTTGGGAGTAGATGAAGTATTGACAATGAAACATGAACAAATGTGGATAAAGCTCAGTAAAGAACATGTGAGATGATTACCACTAATAGTGTATACTGCCTCAACATCTACGAATAAAGTCCAAGCTGAAAACCAGTTTGCCCTTTCTGTTTTGACTTAAAGTTTGGGGGTGACTGGTCCCAAAAAGCATCAGACCTGTTGGACAGAAAGCAAGAAAAATGTTTCACACTTATCAAATGATATATAAAAATCACTGTATACCAAGATTATATATTCCTCACTCTGAAGGAGGTATGAGCCTGTATACACATCTGCTGACCTCACCATATGTAAACATAGTGAAAGTTTTAAAACATAAGGAAAATAAGTTAAAAATTACATCCTTGCTTAGTTAAGCAGAAGCATTTCAATGTAAAGTAGGAATGGAATTCAAACTAGAAGATGACAAAAAATCAGACACAAAAAAGGAATGAGAGATAATCTAAGGAAAATGATCAAATAAGAAGGAAAAAAATGGAAAATCCATAAATATAGTGGCGAGTATAGAGATTTCCAGGAACAACCTCACATTGACCCCAGATTTGAAGTAGGAATAGTTACAGAGAAGTGAACTGAAACCAAAAGATGAAATGTTAATAATGGTGACCCAGGGTACTGGTCTATGTAAACATTGGTTTACTAAGTCCACTGACTTAAAACAGTACTGGAACAGCTGCCCAGCCTTCTGCTTTGTGTGATACACACATGTCACAGAGCTTGTATACTAAAAGGCACAATAATGCAGCAAGACTGTTGCATTGGGGCTTGTGCAAAGACTACAATATAGAAGTAGATGAGAAGCATTTGAAACATGAACGATAAAGCATTTTACAGAACTTTTTACATCCAGTGATTATAGTGTCTTACTTAAAGAGAGACACAAAGTCATAAAAAACAAGGATTTGCAGGAAGAGACAAGAACAATGTGGAAGAAAGATACCCAGACAGTTCCAATCTTTGTAGCAGCAACAGGTCTAATAAAAACATAATTTACAGTCATATTTAGATATGCTACCAATACATGTAACTCTGTATGGATTACAGAAGGAGTCAATTCTGTGCACATAGCAGGTGCTGAAAACAGCACTTTTGGCTAACATCAAAGACTGAAACATACTAATTTCATGAACTTTAAGTGTACTGTGACTTACAAATGAGGTCCATACTAATTATGGTATTATAATCCCAAAAGTCTTGGAGTAATTAAATTGAGAGAAACCATATATTCTTAGGTTTTCTTGATTATATTCTCCCAGAAGATGTCTCTATCAAGGGAGTAGTGGATGCCCTTAGCTGGTTTTACATAAGTTCTCTAATTATTGTACTAAGTAGCTTTTTTTATTTTTGTGTTTAAGTTGGCCACTTATCTCTGACATAGTTTTTTTGTGTATATTTTTAGTGCTTCTGTAATGAAACAAAGCAATGTTCTGCAGTACATCCAAAGTAGTTAAGAATGCAATTCATCCACTTAACAATTCCTGATGCCTACTTGTGAAGCATCTGACTAAGCTGAATATACACGTGAATAAAGTTGTGTGTGTATATATATATATATATATATATATATATATATATATATATATATATTATATACATATATATATTTTTTTTTTCTAGAGATAATTTATGTTAAAATAACTGTGTTTGTGAAATGACCTTTAAAATAATAAGAACACTGAATATATATATATATATATATATATATATATATATATATATATATATATATATATATATATATATATATATATATATATATATATATATATATATATATATATATATACACACACACATATATCTTTAAGAGATAAATCAGTTAATTTGTTGTGTGATGTAAGGGAGAGAATTAGGAGGCAGGTGGTTCTTCATATTTCTTTTTTTGAGATTAACAACAGCATGGCTGGTAAATCATGTTAAAAATGTAATAACAATTCAAGTGTATATACTGTTGTACCTTTCAAAAATACATGTTTGTCTTTTTTGTTACTTACTCATACTTGATTTGAGAGACAGTCTCATATAAAACATATTCTATAATGTTATTAAAATTTAAAATGTGCATTTAACTTTATAACTTTGTTAACTTCTGTGCATTACCACATTAGCTGCTAACAACGTTTAGTAAATAATCAGAGCTTACATGTCAGTTAACAGCAAATGTTAATTGTGAGCATTCTCCTAATGAAAATGTAAAGGTTTACTAAGAAACTTATCCATAGCTTACAGCACTTGTTACCTAATGAACTTCTGTTTTGCTTCCATTCTAACTAAACCATGCAGTCATTATCCAGTACTACCTGTTACCTGTCTCACTATTTCAGTGTAATCTGTTCTACTCTGCTACTCATCTTGGTATACCCATTTTTGTACATTCCAGTATGTAATATTGGCTTTCTGTATCTTTACTGAGTTTAGGTGTATTAATTCAGGATATCTTCTTTTTTATCTGTTTCTGTGATATGTACTCCAATATTTTATCTTCTCTTCTAAACACACTATAGTCTCCTATCCCAATTATAAAATCTTCTGTCATCGATAATGTTTTAACTCATAAATCTGGTTACAGTTTTTAGTGAAATACATTTTGTCATTTCTACCATATCTACAATTCAAACTGCAAATTAAATTTTTTTTTGTTTAAACAGTCTGCTAGCTCCCTTTTATTGTAACAGTTATATGCTGTGCAAAAGGATTTAGCATCAACATGTGATAAGAAAACTTTCTGCTGGATCAAAATTCTCAACATTATTTGATATAAAGGTTAATTCCCAGTGAGAATAAAGACCCTTACATTGTCTGGAACAAATCCCAGTGGACAAATTACATTGCCCCAGAAACTATCTGTCACTGTTCTCTCTTAATTGTTAATTTCTAGTCTAATAATTGGGTTTTGCCTTTCTATATGTTCTCTTGTCTCCTAGCCACAATAAGAGCATAAGACTTGGTGTTTGACAATTCAGTCAAGGAGGCAGGTGATCCTTCATATTTCTTTTTTTTTTTTTTTTTTTTTTTTTTTTTTGGGATTAGCAAAAGTGTGGCTGGGTGCCTCTTTCCTTTCACCCTGAAACTCTGTCTCTCTTCAAAGTCTATTTTTTTGAGGTTTTTCATGCACTAAAAACTTCTTCCTCTTACTCCCCATACTCCAAAAACAGGTTACACCTCTTCAATCATTTTATGTCTAATTCTTAAGCCTCATTGTTCTTGCTCAGTTACAATAGTATGTGGTAATTCACTAAGCTGTACTATTTGCATCCAGATTATTATTTTCCACAAAATGACCATCCTCCTTCTTCTGCTCCTCCATGAGCCTCTCTGCCTGTCAGCTATGTAAACATGAAAAGATTAGGGGCCCTTTATTTGCTCGCTATTTACATTATACATTATTTACTTATTTACAGTTTTATAAATTTTTAAAATTACTCAATTATTTACATAATGTTCTCCCTATACATTCAATTTTTAAGTCTGTTTTTCCATTAAAAACACCTGATTTTTCTTAATATTACTGAAAATACCCATTTCCCATTAAGCTTTATCTCATTTAATCTTTCATTCCAAATCATCCATACTAAATGACACAACTTTTTTGTCAATTATTATTTTATATTCTTTATTTCTTTTCTTATAATATCCATATCCAATCATGTCCTTATTTATGTTACTATTGTTTAACTCTCCAAAATTTTTTTCTTCACATAATTTTCCACCATAATTTCTCCACTCATTTACATTTCAGAAAAACATGTTCTTGATTTCTTCTTCACCACTGTACAAACATAGTCTCTCACTTTTCTTTTTAAAAGGCATACTTACTTTCACTGGTAATGTCTTTATTCCCAGTCTCCAAAGAAAATCCTGACATTCTACTTTATTAATACTTTCTTTTATAGCTTTAATATTTTCTTCTGGTAAAAGTTATCATGGGTTAACACAATAATAATGTGCCATTATATTCTTATACAATGGTTTATGATCTTTTTCTATTTCATGAATTTTTTCCTTGCATTTTTTTTACTTTTTCCTTGATAAATTTCTATTTTATTTCATTAATACATTCTTTTTCTCTCTGATTTCTTTTTAGTATCTCCCCAAAATTTTAATAAATTAATAAGTATAAAAATAACAACTGACTTCCACACTATAGTAGACCAGGAAGATAGCATTAGGTACAAGTAAAAATGCCTGTAGAGATATTCAGTTTGTTCAACTTATAATAAAGATTCTGAACTCCTGTTTACCTTTTTGTATTCATTATATTGCTGTTTATTTTTCTCTCTCATATAAATCTTTGATTTTAAATGCATATCTATTAATATTAATGGATTGAATAATCCAGTAAATTGGGGGTGTCTGTTCAAATACTTGCAATTGCATAAAACTCAAATAATATTTCTACAGGAAACACATTTACTTAATAAAGATGTAAATAAATCTACATTAAAGAATTATTTCATTTTAGCAAGTTGCTTTCGAGCTAAAAGAGGCATTTTCATTTTATGGAACAACTTACCAGCTATGCCTAAAGTAAAAGATACCTATGTTGATAAAAATGGTATGTTAAGCATGTTTATAATTGAATGGAACACAAAACAAATCTATATACATTGGCAAACTCTTACTGGATTCCAGGGGTTGGAGCTAAAGATGCAAAAAAATTATGTAGATACTATAGCTTATTATATAAAAGCCAAAGTCATAATGGTTGGTGATTTTAATTGTATTTTTAAGACATAGATTCCACTGCAGAGAAAGCTGGGAATCATATCTTCAGCCAAACACTTAAAGAATTTTGAAAATATAATGAATTTAAAGGATATATATGAGCTAAAGAAACAATCTAATTTCATTTTACCCAATTATTGATACAGATATGGAATACAAACAAATACTGATGTTTTTGTCTCAAACGATCTGTTACCACATATAAGATATGTTTCAATAGTTTCATGTCCACTATCAGACCATAATGCTAAAATCTTTAATATTAGTTTAAAAATGGGCAATTTAATACATCACAGGAGATTGACAGTGTACATTATTACATTAAAATGATTCAAGGACTGGTATTTTAAAGAGATCAAAAATTTCCTAGAAATAAACATGAATGGTAAAGTATCTGACATTGTCCTGTGGGATTCACTAAAGGCTTACTTAAATGGAAGAGTTATAAGTTGGTATATTAGTAAATCAAGAAAATGGGACAAAGAACTGAATACACTACAAGCTAAAATAGACAGATTAAAGTTAAATCTCAAAACAAATGACATTATCATTCAGTCTGAACTTAAAAACCTAAATATAAAATATGTTGAAATTCTAAATCATAAAGTGTCAATAAACATGGAAAAACTTAAACTTCAGGCATATTCAGTAAACCATTTAAGCTTGCATAAACTTTCTCGTAGATCAAAAATGAATGAACTAAATCAAATCAAATAAATTAAACACATATAGATAATAAAAATGAAAGAAGAACATATATTATAGGCATTCTTTAGGGCTTAATATAAATAATACTACAAATAACATAGATGATGATATAGTTGAAACTTTTCTAAGGTAAAATATAAATAATAAATAACAAGTGAACAAATAAAAATGATAGATAATTCACTTTGACAGAAATGAAAGATCAAATAAAAATGTTAAAAATAATAAGGCACCAGGCTTAGATGATCTTAATAACAGAACTATATAAAATACTACTGGATGATGCAGTTAAAATATTACATATGTCTACAGAGATATAAAAAACAGCTGCCAAAGTCCACCCATCATGGAAATATTCCCTTATATCACTTATTTTAAAACAAGATAAGGATCCTACAAAGTGTTCATCATACAGACTCATTTCATTTTTAAATGAGGACTGTAAGATGTTTATGTCCATTTTAGCTAACAGAATTAATCTGTTTATCTCTAAACTAATGAACACTGATCAAACTAGATTTATTTTAAATGTGCACAATAATATAATATACATACATTAATAGACAATGTAAATAAAAATAAAAAAGAACTTTCGATCATTAGTCTCTATTTAGATAAGGCTTTTGGCTCAGCTATTTGATCATGCCTGTTTAAAACATAATGTGCATAATTTCTCACCAGAGCTAATTGACTCTTGTATTTATGTTAAAATAGTTTTTTTTCTTTCTAATTTCTTTAAATTACAAAAGGGCACAAAATAAGTCTGTCCACTATCACCTTTACTTTTTGCATTAGCTAAAAAACCCTTTGCTAATAGCATTAGATCCAATAAGAACATGAATGGATTAAAATAAAAGTAGATTTTGAAATAAATATTCAACTCTTTACTGATGATATTTTACGAACAACATGAAATATAGAAAATTCATTAGAACATATAATTAGTTCTGTGAGACAGTTTAAAGAAATCTCAAACTTAAGATTTAATCATAATAAAATAAGTACATTATTAATTACTAAAAAATAAAAAATCATACAAAAATATTCTAACTTAAATTGGAATAGTAACCAAGTGTAATACCTTGGTATAACCATTATGTCTAATAGTGAAGAAATGGTACAAACAAACTTTTAATATGTCAATGATAAAATTTTAAGTTTATCCAAAATTGGAATAAATTCTTCTTTACCATGGAAGAACAATTAATGTTTATTAAGATGCTAATTCTTCCTAAAATATTGTTTGCTTTACAATTTTTAGTACTATCTGCAACCAAAAATTGATGAAGAAGATAATAAAAAATATTCTACTTAAATGTTTTGGCATCCTAGTAAACCAAGAGTTTCCTTTGATTGGCACAGAAAAAGTTGAGATAATGGTGGGATTGGATTCCCTGGCATTCAATTCTATGCTACTTCAACAATTGTAAAAGTTATAGTGCTGTGGATAAGTGAAATGAAAACAAATACATCAAAACATGTTATTACTAAATAGTAAATATATCACAACTAGTCATAAACAAATATTCCCTAATATTTTATCTGGATTTTAAAAGACTTTTGCATAAACTGAATTGCACCCTCTTCTCAGATTTCCTTATTTAAATAACATTATTTCCTCTTTCCAAAAGTTCATATACTTTAACCACTGTATTAAAGACTTAATATTTTCTATTCTTCCAATTGTATATACAAATGACTGCTTAGAAACCCATAACTTCAATAAAATACTAGTATTGAAACAACAAAGTAACATAATTTAGTGGTTTCAATTCTTAAATGGTACCGATATATATATATATATATATATATATATATATATATATATATATATATATATACACACTGTTGAAAATGTAAGGTTCAAATACAATCAAGATTCTGAGAACTGGTTAATTTTGCAAATATTTAGAGACTTTGTGAACACAGAGGATAAATAAGATATTTAACCTAGATAAGAAATCATTCCTCAGATTATTGAAATTCTTATTAAACATCAGTAATAACACAATGAAAAATAAATCATATTTGTCAAAAGTTATCACATTCTTAAGTAATATTTCACATATTTAGAAAACTCCTATTGCAACTATTCTATTCCTAAGATCTTAATAATGAAGACTTGTCTGAAGAATACAAGAAAATAATATTAAAATCAACAGATACAATCACATCTTCATTATATTGGAAAATTTTCACTTGAAAATTTTTATACAGAGCTTTTATCACTCCTAACAAAATTACAATTATGTATAAATCAAATAGAATTAAATGCTGGAGATGTGATTCTGAAATAATAGCTGATTGGATGCATATAGTATGTGAATGTTAAGTTATCTCTCCTTTTTGGAAAAAAAATAATAACTTCATTCAAGCTCTATGGTCAGACAGACGTAATATTTCTAAATATTTAGTGTTATTTAATGTTCCAGTTCCTGAGATAATTCCAAAAACCCAAGTGCTTCTTCATTGGTCTATTCTTGCTATAGCCAGAAAGGTAATTGCTAAAATTTGGAAAAGTAAAGTTACCTCCTGTAGTGTTGAATGTATTAGTATGGCAAAAATTGATGTGATAGTGTTCAATCTCGCCGTTTGTTCTTACACATGGGTTCGGAGCCGATCCTCGGCTCCGTGCCGGCCTCTTGCAAGCTCTGCATCTAGAAGAAGCTCGAGACAATCTAATACCCACAATCCCCCTCTGCCTTTACCTCAGATCTAGTTTGCCGCTGCTGCATACGCATCGTTGGGAGCTAGCTCGAGAGTTTCTAAGCTAAGATATAACTTTATTTTGTTATATTTTATTAGGATTCTATTCTATTTGATGTTTTTCAGTGTTAACTGTATGATTGTGTTGTGGTTCCGTTAATTTATTGGTACCGTTAACTATAATTATCGGTTAAATATTTGTCGGGGCCTACACCCTTCATATTTTACCTAGTTAAGGAAAATTTTACCGGATTTGACAATTTTCATCGGTTTTGACTAACTTTATCGGATTTGACTGTTTTACTGGATTTGTCTTTCTTCCCTATAATGTCTGAGAAGGTAAAGTCTGGTTTCAAGCATTGTCAGTGTGGCCAGAAAATGTCGGTCACTGACAACCATAGTTCCTGCGTCTACTGCCTTGGCCCTCTCCACTTACAAGAGGATTGCTCCATCTGTCACTCTTTTAGTGGGAGGGTCATGACAGATAGGCGCAGGAAACTAATGGACAGAGGTCTATTGAAACCTGCTTTCCAAGAGGCTCTGGATGCTTCTGACCAGGCATCGAAGTCCTCTAAGGAGTCGAAGACGTCGGAGCCTAAGTCATCGGCTCCGAGCCCTTCTTCAAAGGTTAGATCACCGGTTCCACAGACTTTCGGGCCGAGGGTTCAACTGGTATCGGTTCCTGAGCCTCGAGTCTTGGAACCGTGATGGAGCTCCCTCCTTCGACCTTATTGAGGTCGGCTCCGTCTTCGGTTCCTTCGACCCGTTCTTCCTCCAAACTTTCGGATGTCGATGTGGATCGCGTGGTGCAGAAGTTATTGGAGCATTCGGCCCTCTCCAAACTTATTTCGGTTTCCACCCAGTTGGTGTCGAAACTTGAAGGCCTCCCTGTATCTCCATCCATTCCTCCTCCGAGACCGATTCAGTCTTTGGAGCCGGAAGAGGCTGATCTACTGATTGTGGAGCCCTCGGGTCCAGAACCGCCCTTTCTCGGTCTGTTCCCTCACTCGACTCCATCGGACCCGTACCGAGTCTCGGAGCCGACGGTCTGTTCTTGGTTCCGGGGCCCGAGAGTCGAACCGACGTGTCGGTTCCGACTCTCCCCCTCGGGGCCTCGGCGCGGATCGATTCGGCTCCGTCCTCGGGGTCGAAGCCTTCGGTGCCTGTGTTGGGGATTCTTCCCATTTCTTCGGAACCGGGGGACTCTTAGATGCGGGACCCGGGAGCGTTCGACCTGATGAGGAAGGTGTTGTCTACCCAGACAACCACATCAGTGGAAGCAGTCTCTCCTTCCCATAAAGGGCCTTTGTCTTCATCTGCACCCACGGCCACATCCAAGCGTCGGGCACCAGTGTCTCAGCCACCCCTGGAGGGTGCCCCCTCTTCCTCCGAGGCTTCTTCGGATGCTCCCCACGAGGAAGTCCCTAGGAAGAGATTGTGTAAGAGGAGACACTTGGATTCTCCACAGGAATCCTTGACATCTGATACTGACTTAGATGAGTCAGAGGGGTCCCCTAAGTCACCTTCAGAAGATGTCTCTTTTCGGACATATTGGAGATCCTGAAGCAGAGAGGTGACTGGCAGTCCCTTCCCCCTTCTGAGGATGAGTCAGTTCTGCTGAAGGCATTTGGTGCTCGCCCTTCCTCCTCCTGGGTCACTCCGCCCTTCGACGAACTAATGGAACTAATTGCTCGAAGGGCGTGGGAGGCTCCTGACACAGTGGAACCTGTTCCAAGGAAACCTAACAAATACATCACAGCACCTCAGGATAAGTCCTACCTTACAAAAGGAGTTCCAGTAGACGCTATGGTGGTGGCAGCAGCCACGAAAAAGGAGATGTCGGAGTCTTCGTCTGTCCATCCTCCTAATAAAGACTCTAGGACGATGGATAGATACGGGAAGCGCATTTTTAGTTCAGCGGCTTTTTCCATGCGGTCCCTGAACTATTTGACCCATTTTACACGTCTACAGAGGGATCTAGTCAAAGAGTTGGGAGATACCCTCCAGGGTGCTACAGATGCAGCTGTCTCAGAGAAAGTGACAGCGCAACTTAATACCCTAACATCGATTGTTAACTCGTCCATGAGGCTGATTTCCACGCAGCGAAGGTTCGAGTAGGGCAGCAGCTTCAGCGATTGCTCTTCGTAGACAATCCTGGATGCGCCTATGCTCCTTTGCGGAAGCCTTCAAGTCTTCCTTTACAAACGCCCCATTTGACGGTGCCACTCTCTTTGGCCCCAAGGTAAAGGAGACCCTTACCCGGTGTGAACAAGAGGGAAAGACTCTGTCTGCTGTCGCCGTCCGTTTTTCCACCCCAACCAGACCGTACCCCAAAGGGCAACGCGGTGGAAAAATGTGGTTTCGAAAACCCCAAGGATCTTTCTCAGGCACACAGGGTGATGCCCCTCTAGAGGCAGAGGAGGGGCAGAGGTGGAAGACGCCGCCCTGGCGGCAGAGGGGTCCGCAACATCAAGGTGACAGGGAAACACTCCTGGTAAACCTTTCCAGCACTCCTGAGAGGAGGCCCGACTGTCCTGCTCTGGAGGCAGTCGGGGTCGCTAGCTTTATACCCTCAGGCCTGGCAAAATATAACTACAGACAAGTGGGTAAAAAGCGTGGTTACCAGAGGTTACAACATACCCTTCCTATCCCATCCCATCCCAAAGAAAAGACTCCCAGATGTACCGCCCCATCTGCGAGAGCCAGCAGCTATAGAAATTTCAAAGCTGCTAGAAAAAAAGAGTCATCCAACCAGTCCCAGCGGACCAGCAAGGATTCGGGACTTACTCAAGGTTCTTTTTAGTTCCAAAGAAAACAGGGGACTTGAGGCCCATTCTAGACCTAAGCTACCTCAATACTTTCGTCAGGAAAGAAAAGTTCCGAATGGTCACGCTTCAATCGATCCTTCCATTCTTACAGAAGGACGAGTGGATGTGCTCAATAGATCTAGAGGATGCATACTACCACATCAAAATGGCCAGGGCATCCAGAGATCATTTGCGCTGCCAGCTGGGAGCCAGTCACTTTCAATTTCGAGCCCTGCCCTTTGGTCTGACCTCAGCCCCAGGGTCTTCACCAAATGCATGGCAGTGGTAGCGTCTCACTTGAGACGCCAGGGATTCCAGGTGTTTCCGTATCTGGACGACTGGCTCCTTTCGGCCACCACCCGGCATCAACTACTGCAGGCCAGAGACTTTGTTCTTCAACTGTGTGTTCACCTAGGGATCTCCGTAAACTTCGGAAAATCCTTACTTCAGCCATCACAAAATATCTTGTTCATAGGAGCAGAATTAAACACACGTCAGTTGATTCTGAGGCTTCCCCCAGAAAGGATATTATCACTTCAGACTCATATATGTCTTCTACTCTTGTCAAGGAAATCTCCTGCAAAACTAGTACTGAAGGTGTTGGGCCTCATGTCAGCCTCCCTTATTGCAATTCCCCTGGGAAGGCTGCACATGTGAGTCCTACAATGGCTACTGTTTGCACAATGGTCATTTCAACAACTACCTCTAACACACGAGATTCTTATAACAAAGACATGCAAAACAGATCTAAACTGGTGGCTTCAAACGTGCAACCTTTCCAACGGGAGGCCGTTTGTGCTACCCACGCCCACAGTTACGGTGACCACGGACGCTTCCCTGATAGGGTGGGGGGGCATCTTTCAGGGACAGACAGTCCAAGGCGAATGGACCAATTTGGAGTACAATCTGCACATCAATGTTCTAGAGTTGAGGGCAGTGTTTCTAGCGTTGCAACACTTTGCTCCCCTTCTTCCTCTAGGGACTATTGCAGTTCAGATGGACAACATGTCTGTAGTCTGGTACATAAACAAGCAAGGGGGAACCAAGTCCTATCAACTATGCAGAGAGGCCATGAGAATTTGGCAGTGGGCGGAGTCCACGGGTCGCTTTCTAATAGCAACGCACATCCCGGGGTCATCCAACGTCATAGCCGACAGGCTGAGCAGAGCAATTCTGTTACCGCATGAGTGGTCCCTAAAACAGTCAGTGGCGAAAAGGATTTTTCGCACGTGGGGCCAGCCTTCCTGCGACCTGTTTGCATCTCCAATGAATGCCAAATGCAGGAGCTACTTTGCCCTATTACCCCCTCCAGGGGAAGTCCCCAGGGACGCACTGGTTTACGATTGGCCCCCGGGACTCCTGTACGCATTTCCTCCATTTCCTCTGATATCAAAGTTTCTCCAGAAAGCCAGGAACCTACACAGGACGATAATCCTCATTGCTCCATTCTGGCCTCGTCAAATTTGGTTTCCCTTCCTGAAGATACACTGCATTCGGGGACCCTGGATTCTGGACCCAGAGCCAGATCTATTGACTCACTCGTCAGGGGTTCCCCATCCCGCGCTCCGATCACTCCATCTAGCAGCTTGGCTGCTCCAATTCCCAACTTAGCCAGGTCTGATCTTTTGTCACCAGCAGTCCAGGATATATTGGTGGCTTTGCATAAAGCTTCCACTACTAAAACATATACTAGCAAATGGAAGCGATTTGTATTCTGGGCGAATACACACCATGTGGATCCTTTTATAGCTCCTTTGAATAAGATATTAGAGTTCTTAACGGACTTATTTCATCAGGGTGCTTCTCCTGCTACTCTAAGAGTTCAATTGGCTGCCATTTCGAATTTCCATGTGGAAGAATGTGGAGCTCCTGTTATGGCTCACAGACTTTGTAAAGCCTTTTTAAAAGGAGTTTTTCATATTAGACCACCGGTCAGATCTCCGACGTCACCTTGGAGTCTAAATTTATTGTTATCTAAATTAATGTTGCCCCCTTTTGAACCCGCCTCTTCTTGCCCATTAAAATTTTTGTCCTGGAAAACTCTCTTTCTGGTAGCCATTACTTCCGCTAGGCGAGTATCTGAACTTCAGGCTCTCTCCATCAAGCACCCTTATTTGATCTTTCACTCTGACAGAGTTTCTCTTCGAACCAATTCATCCTTCCTCCCTAAAGTGTGTTCTATTAACAATATTAATCAGTCCATTGAATTACCCACTTTCTTCAAAAACCACTCCAACAAAATGGAGTATATGTTACACAAATTGGATGTTCACAGACAGCTAAGATTTTATTTGGATAGAACAAAAGATCACAGAAAAACAGATCAACTCTTTGTGGCTTTTGCTGATAGCAGGAAAGGACTTGCAGTTACCAAAAGAAGTCTTTCTAAATGGTTAACGGATTGTATAATCTATGTCTACGATTCTTCAAATCAACCCCTTTTACACAAACCCAAAGGACATTCCACAAGGTCAGTGTCTACGTCTTTGGCTCATGCAGCTCGCCTACCACTGGACGCTATTTCAGCGGCTGCTACTTGGTCTAAGCCACATACATTTATTTCTCATTATAAAGTAGACAAGGTTTCTAGGGACAGGGCAACCTTTGGTTCCACTGTGCTCAAGAACGTCCTCCCGTGAGTTCCTCAGGATCAAGGAGCTAGGGACGCTACCCATGTGTAAGAACAAACGGCGAGATTGAACACTATCACATATAGAAGTTATGTCCTTACCATAACGTTCCATGTGGAGTGTTCATCTCGCCTTTGTTCTTACAGTCCCACCCTCCCACCCTTAGGAAGAACGTTCTTTGATGCCTGGCCAGGAGCATTCTGCTACTGTTACGATATTGTGTACATAGTTGGCATATATATATATATATATATATGTGTCTGTTTAGATATATATATAGTTATCTGTAGATTCTTTCTATACATATGTGTATAAGCATGAATGTGCTATTCTGTAGATTGGTTTGCTTGCAAACTAGATCTGAGGTAAAGGCAGAGGGGGATTGTGGGTATTAGATTGTCTCGAGCTTCTTCTCGATGCAGAGCTTGCAAGAGGCCGGCACGGAGCCGAGGATCGGCTCCGAACCCATGTGTAAGAACAAAGGCGAGATGAACACTCCACATGGAACGTTATGGTAAGGACATAACTTCTATTTTGCAGCAGTGAACTGCACACTGTAAATATGTGAACTTCTAATATTACACATTCACATAAATATTGGCTTAAACTTAAAGACTTCCTTGAAAAATATTAACTGTTGATATATATAACTTTGATGTATTGATCAGCTGTAGTTCTATGTAAATAGTTATGTTTGTTTTATAATTGATCTGTTTATCTATTGTTTTAAGACCAAATAAAAAAAATCAATACAGAACAGCTTCTTATTACTTTTCTGAAATTCAACAATTATAAGCATATATACATTTATATATGAGACCCGGACACTTGCTCGAATTTAACTTTCACCAAAAGTCAAATTCACACTGTTCATCGAAGCAACAATTTCGGGTACGTGTGAGTAGTGTGCCGGTCGCACTGCGGTGCGAGTAAGGGAATATTCCTTTACTTCACTGTTGTGCGACCTTGGAGTTTGAATATTTAAGTAGGGGGGTGTGGGGGGCACAGCCTCCCATTTTGGGGGGTGCAGGGGGGCAAAGCCCCCTTGCAAAAACATTTAGTGTTTTTTTTTCACAGTTTAACAGAAGCGCTTTTTCGATTAAAGCGCTTTCGTTAAACTGTGATCGGTATATATGGATTCAGACACTTGCTTTTTCGAGCAAGTGTCCTAGATCCATATACACACATATATATATATATATATATATATATATATATATATATATATAAATACATATATATATATATATATATATATATATATATATATATATATATATATATATATATATATATATATGTATATATATGTGTGTGTGTGTGTGTGTATACATATATATATATATCTATACATGTATATATATATATATATATATATATATATATATATATATATATATATATATATATATATGGGTTCCCTACGTTAGAATGAAAGCTCGGAAGATCAACACTGACATCACCAACGCAGAAGACCGACGGAGCAGTTAACCGACAACTTGGAATCCCGACAGCTTAAACACCAACATGGGAAATGTGTGAGCATGACTAGTTAAGTGTGCGATAGTGAGGGATTTAGGGTTAGGGTGCGTGTAAGGTGTGTGTGCGATAGTGAGGGATTTAGGGTTAGGGTGCGTGTAAGGTAAGTGTGCGATAGTGAGGGACTTGAGGGTTAGGGGCGGATTAAGTGAGTTAGGGTTAGGGTGCGGGTAATGTAAGTGTGCGATAGTGATGGACCTTAGGGTTAGGGTTTGGGTTAAGGTTAGTGCATAGATAGTTGTGTGTAAGGTGTAGTGTAGGTTTTTAGGTTGTTCGTGTGCTTGTGTTGTGAGTGTGTTGTGTGGAACAGCGAACATTTTGTTTTGTTAACTGTCAGTATTGTGGTTTGTCGGGCATGTGAACTTTCGTGTTTTTGCGGTTTCGTTCTTGTGGTGTCGGTATTGTGCGTGTTGGTGTTGTAGACTGTCGGTCTAATGTAGCAGACCCATATATATATATATATATATATATATATATATATATATATATATATATATATATAGGTTCATAGGTTCATAGATTCATACTAGGCTATCTGCCCTAGGGCATTTATAAGCCTAGCCAGAGTGTGTTTGGCTTTCGCCACCCATTTTAAATTAATTTTGCTATGCCCTTTTTCGAGGTTAGTATACTGTGCCTCTGTCTAACAGTGACACAGAAGTGATACCCGGGGTTAACCTACGATCTCCCATCCACTCATCAAGATTCCTCTTGAAGAGAGTCAATGAGGGACTCTGCCTAACCTGGACTGGGATTTTATTCCAGAGTGAAGGGAGCCTCTGGGTTATGAATCTGTCCGTCCAGCATGTCCTATTTATTTCAGTGCTGAGGTTCAAGTCTCTCGAGTGCGTAGCTCGATGGGATTTGGATTTTCTGAGGTGCAGCATTTCCATTAATTCAGGGTTGGACATGGCTTTATATGTCAGGCACAGATCGCCTCTGAGCAGGTGGTATGCCACTGAGTAGAGCTGGAGTTTCTTTAACCAGGCAGCATATGGCATCTGTTTGAGCCCTTTGATCCTCTTGGTGAGGTACTTTTGGGGTCTTTCCAGTTGCTGCAGGTGTCTGGTAAGGTACATCCCAAAAGGGGCATTGTACTCAATTATGGGCCTGATGAGGGATGAGTAAAGAGGCACGATGACCTCCCATGATCTAGATGTGAATCCCTTCATGATTAGGTGGGCTATATAAAATGTTCTTCTAACCACTTTGACCACGTGGTTGTCAAATGAGAGATTGTTATCAACTTGGCTCCCCAGGTCCCTAATTACTTCTTCTGTACTTAATGGATTACCACCTATGTGGTAATTTGTGGGCACTTTGTTTTTGCCAAAGGGGATGACTATACACTTTTTGGCGTTTAGCTTGAGGCCATGGCTCTGGTGCCAGTTGTCTGTTTCTATGAGGCCCTTTTGGAGGATGATTGTTTCGGCTGGAGAGTCAATTATGGCACCCAGTTTGCAGTCATCTGCGAACCTGGTCAGCCACAGTCCTTCCGTGTTGGCCTGTACCTCCGAGAAATATATACCGAACAAGAGAGGTTCCAGGACTGAGCCTTGTGGGATGCCACTTGTAACTGGTTTGGAGTTGGACATGGCTCCAGCAATTCTAACCATGTGGGTTCTGTCCTTGAGCCAGTTTGCAACCCATCTAGTGACATAGGGGTTTATATTTAAGCTGGTGAGCTTATCTTTAATGCCCGAGTGGGGTATTGTATCGAAGGCTTTTTGCGAGGTCCAGGTAGGCTGTGTGGACCACCTTCCCCTCGTCAATGGCCTTGGTGACTGTTTCAAAGAAATCAACCAGGTTTAAGAGGCAGGATCTGCCATTAACAAAGCCGAACTGAGTAGGATCCAGTGTCTGTAGGTCCCCAATATCTTTATTTATGAGGTCCATGATGATCCTTTCCATAGCTTTGCAGACCAAGCTAGTCAGGCTTATGGGGCGATAGTTTCCAGGATCCGTTGAGGCACCACCTTTGTGGAGAGGGACCACTGTTGCTGTACACCACTCTTTGGGTACATATCCTGTAGTAAGGCTGAGATTGAACAGTAGTTTTATGTTTGGGTTTAGCTCTTCTTGGAGTTCATGTAGGACGCAGCCCGGGACACCGTCTGGTCCCATTGATGCTGTGTTTTTTGCTTTGGAGAGGGCAGCTCTTACCTGAGCATCCGAGATGTCAGGGGGGCAGCACTCTGCTGGGATAGATATTTGCCCTTTTGGTGGGGGGGAGTTTGCGCTGAACCTGTCAGCTAGGATGTTGGCAATGTCTGTGGGTTCAGTGTATTTTTTGTCATATTGGACTAATTCTGAGCATATCTGGGAGTTGCCACCCAGGTTCCTAACATAACTAAAGAAAGCCTTGTGATTATCCTTAGTGTCCTGTGCAATTTTTTTCTCGAAGCTGGCCTTAGACGATTTTATGAGTGCCCATAGTTTTTTGCTAATACTGATCAGAGATGCCTTCCCTTTTTGGGATTTTGCTCTATCATGTAGTAGCTTCCTCCTTCTATTGTATAGTTTGTTTATGGCTGGGGTCCACCAGACAGGATGTCTGCCTTTGGAGGATTGGGTCTTGGTTTTATTTGGGATTGCAAGATCCATGCATTCCTAAAGGTGTTCATAGAATGCGTTTATAAAGGATTCTGCAGTCTGGGCCATATTTTTCACAGGCCCAGGGACTTTGAAGGATTCCACCTCGGTTTTGAGGAGTGTGAAATTTGCTTTAGAGAAGTTTTTCACTGTGGTTTTCTGGGCAAGGGGTGGGGTCGGGATGTGAATATCCAGTGAGATTAGTTTATGGTCTGATCTTACCAGTGAGGGATACACTTCTGGTCTGGAGCATAGAGTCCCCATGTTGGTGATGATTAGGTCCAGTATGTTTTCCCCTTTTGTGGGAGTGGTAACAAGTTGTTCCATAGCATTTGAGTTTATAAATTCTAGGAACCTTTGGGCTAGGGTGTTGGAGCTAGAGTAATGCTCCCAGTGTATGTTTGGGTAGTTGAAGTCGCCCAATATAATGGTGTTTGGAGAGACCTTCATATTTTCCAGTGTTCTCAGGCAGGCCGAGTGGGGTTCCTGGGTTTAGGAGGGTGGTCTGTAGCAGGCTATAAACTGGAAGGCAGTTTTACCCACTGTTAGTTGCACATGGATAGTCTCTGATGCTTCGTGCTGTGCCACCAACCTGGAGGTGTGGGTATCTTTGACGAATATTGATACTCCCCCTCCTTTTGTGGTTCGGTCCAAGTTTTGGGACCAAAAAGCATGGTATGAGGTATAACCTCGAAGTGCTGAGGTGCTCTCGGGAGCCTTGAATCAGGTTTCTGTTACTGCACAGATATCGATGTTCTCCATGCTAAGGAGAGTTTCGAGTGCTTGCATCTTGAGGTTTAGACTTCTGGCGTTGAGTAGCATTACTCTTAGTTTCTTATCCCTTGTGATACCTATGGAGGTGGGTTTGTCTTTTGAGCCTTGCCTAAAAAAGGCACTATGGGGGAAGCAAGAGCCTTTGCCAATATCCGAAAGCCCAGGGGTTACAGGTGCAAACCGTTCCTTGTGAAGCATCATGGCTTCTCGAGCATGTCATCCCAGGCTGACAGGCATTGGATCCCCTTTGAATGACACCAATACTTAAGCCAATTGTTGAAATTGATCATCTTGTCTTCATATTCTGGCATCATTCTTGGTGAGGGTAAGATGCTACTCAAGGTCAGGGTCATACCGGCCTGGGCTACATTCTCAGAGAGCTCCTCTGTGTCTCTTTTCATGTAGTCTGGGGAGGTACATCTCAGGTCATTCACACCAGCATGGACAATGACTGAGTCATATTTGTACTTGCCTTGGAGTGACCTGAGTGCTTGTGTTATGTGGCGGATCCTAGCACCCGACAGGCAGCTCACCGTGACCTTCTCCTTGTTCAGCCTGGTGAGCAGGACGTCAGTGTGCCTGACGATAGTCACCTATTACAAGTGTATCAGGTGTGTTGTTTAGCCTTAAGGGCTGTGACTGTTCGGCATACTGGCTTTGTGAGCTATGTGTTGCATGTGTTTTGTTTTGGGGTAGCGGTTGCTTGGGTGTCTGCTTTGGAGGTCTCTGCTGCTTAGGCAGATTTTTATTTAGAGCCTCTGAGTATGTTTTTGTGTGTTTATGTGTTTGGTTTGCTGTCGTGGTAGGTCTATGTGACACTGGAATTGTAGTGAGTGTGATTTCCTTCTCCTCCTGACTGGTTACGCCAGTACTGAGTTGAGAGAGGTTAGCCTCCAGTTTGGATATATAATTGCATCTCTCAAATGTGTTGGAATTTGTTGGGAGGAGGAGAGGGTTGTCTGTGTACATGAAGCAGTTGTAACATTGCCTCAAGATTCCCAGATTCACCAGCTGGACTGGAGAGGAGATTGACAACTGACCTTTGGACATGCTAGAATAGTATTGGGAATTCCTTTATAATTGAAAAAAAGGGACAATGGGGAACAAGGTACTCAAGGGGAGTTTGTGAGGGTGTAGTGCTTTTAATTTTTTAGTGCTGACTTAGTGAGCAAGTGCCAGGTAACTTAAATGCAATGTGTTACAGGTAACTTAAATGCAAAAATGACAAACAGTAACTTTCTTTCAAGTGAAACAAGGAAATAAGTACAGTAAGCAATGCAGATATCACTAGGGATCCACAGAAGTGCTGAAAAGCCACATTTTAGGTGAAATTAGCATTTCAGGGAAATAAGCAAACAAACAACAAGCATACAAACAAAGCTAGATTCAGCAGGTCTGGATCTAGTCTATACTACAGCAAACAAGGTGTACCAATTTCAGTAAGAAACAGTTCAAATATGCAGGCACTCTAAGCTTTAACCAGAAATTCCAGCTCAGAAGGGCAGAGTCCAGCCTCTCCTCCCACAAGAGTGCAGACCACGAACCTTCTTAATGTAAAATAACTGGCCTGAAGCCCAAGTGCTTAAACCATAACTAATACACTTTTAGAATAACAAACACTGAGCCCTCAATCAGCAGTTCCCAACTTAGAAGGATGTAAGCTACCTGTCCTGCCACCACAGTGCAGGCCACAAACCTTCTTAATATAAAACAACTATATATGACTGCGGTGGTGGTGTTGCGGTAGCGTTGTCGCCTCACAGTAAGACATTGTCCTGTTCGATTCTCAGCTAGAGTGTATTCTGTGTAGAGACATGAGTGAATGGGCCTACCTTCGTTAAAGGTTGTGCGTCAGGGCCGGCAACTCGGCACGTAAAAATCTACTGCCAATCATTATCAGACCGGAGTTCCGCTGTGGTGTCCCCTAACTGGGAAAAGCCAAAAGACACAACAACAACAACAACAACATATATATATATATTAGCATTTTTACATCCCTCCTGGCAGTAATAAAGCTATACTTGAAGATCTCCTACATTGTATATCATAGGTTCATAGGTTCATAAGTTTATACTAGGCTATCTGACCTAAGAAATTTATAAGCCTAGCCCAAAGTTATGTGGCTTAGGCCACCCCTTATGTTAGAAATAATGCGCCCATTAGTTTGTTGTGCCTCTGTCCAGCAGTGACACAGAGATGATTCCCGGGGTAAACCTACGATCTCCCATCCACAGGTCAAGATTTCTCTTGAACAGAGCCAGCGAGGTGCTCTGCCTCACATGGACCGGGATTTTATTCCACAGCATGGGGAGTCTCTGGGTGATAAATCTATCCCTCCAGCACATCCTATTTATATCCGTGCTAAGGTTTAAGTCACTTGCTCTAGTGGTTCTGGTGGATCTGGATTTTTTGAGGTGGAGCATGTCCATTAATTCCGGGTTGGTCATGGCCTTCTATGTCAGGCACAGGTCACCTCTGAGCAGACGGCATGCAACTGAATAGAGTTGAAGTTTCTTCAGTCTGGCAGTATATGACAGGTTTTGGAGTCTCTTTATCCTTTCGGTGAGGAACTTTTGGCGTCTCTCCAATTGCTGCAGGTGTCGGGTGAGATACATCCCGAATGGGGCATTGTACTCGATCATTGGTCTGATAAGTGAAGAGTACAGGGGAACAATGACCTCACTTGATCTGGATGTGAATCCCTTCATGATCAGATGGGCAATGTAGAAGGTCTTTCGAACCACTTTAGCAACGTGAGTGTCAAACGAGAGGCCACTGTCAACCTGGGTACCCAGGTCCCTGATAACCTCTTCTGTGCTTAGTGGGTTGCCATCTATATGGTAGCTTGGGGTTACCTTGTTTTTCCCGAAGGGCATGACTATACACTTTTTTGCGTTTAACTTCAGGCCATGGCTCTGGCACCAGCTATCAGTTTCCGTGAGACCCCCTCTGAAGGAGGTCTGTGTCCGATGTACTATCCACTATGGCACCCAGTTTGCAGTCATCCGCAAACTTTGTCAGCCATAGTCCTCCTATGTTTGCCTGTACTTCTGAAAAGTAGATGCCGAACAATAGGGGGCCAAGGTCTGAGCCCTGTGGGACACCACTTGTAACCGGCTTGGAGTCTGACATGGCTCCAGCAACTCTAACCCTGTGGGTTCTGTCCTTTAGCCAGTTTGCAACCCATCTTGTGACATATGGGTTTACATTTAAGCTGGTAAGTTTCTCTATGATACCCGAGTGGGGTATTGTGTCGAAAGCTTTTGCAAGGTCAAGGTAGGCTGTATGGACTGCCTTTCCCTCATCAATGGCCTTGGTAACTGTTTCGAAGAAGTCGACCAAGTTCAAAAGGCAAGATCTGCCCTTGACAAAGCCAAACTGGGTTGGGTCCAAGGTCTGCAAGTCCCCTATGTCCTTGTTTATGAGTTCCATTATGATACTCTCCATAGCTTTGCAGACCAGGCTTGTTAACCTTATGGGGAGGTAATTACCAGGGTCCATAGAGGCACCGCCTTTGTGGAGTGGGACCACAGTTGCCGTACGCCACTCCTTGGGCACATGTCCTGTGGTAAGGCTAAAATTAAACAGCTGCCTTATGTGCGGGTTTAGTTCTTCATTGAGTTCATGTAGCACACAGCTGGGGACACCATCCGGTCCCATTGATGCTGTGTTTTTAGCTTTAGAGAGAGCAGCTTTCATCTGCGCATTTGAGATGTCTGGGAGGCTACACTCTGTTGGGATAGTTATCTCTCCTTTTGGGGGGGAGAGGGGGGTGAAGTTTGCGCTGAACCTCTCTGCCAGTATGTTGGCAATGTCTGTGGGTTCAGTGATTTTTGTATCATTTTGGGCTAATTCTGAGCATATCTGGGAGTTTCCACCCAGGTTTCTGACATAGCTGAAGAAGGCCTTATGATTGTCTTTTGAATCTATGTCAATTTTTTTCTCAAAGTTTGCCTTGGATGATTTTATGAGGGATCGTAGTTTCTTGCTAGTACTGATCAAAGATGCCTTCCCTTTTTGGGATTTTGCTCTATCATGTAATAGCTTTCTCCTCTTATTGTAAAGTTTGTTTATGGCTGGGGTCCACCAGACTGGACGTTTGCCCTTGGTGGAAAGAGTCTTGGTTTTATTTGGGATTGCCTGATCCATGCAGTCCTGAATGTGTTCATAGAAGGCATTTGTAAGGGCTTCCGCAGATTGGGTTGTGGTTTCCATTGGCTCGGGGGCCTTGAAGGATACCACACCTGTCTTGAGTAATGTGAAGTTTGCTTTAGAGAAGTTCTTCACTGTTGTCTTTTTTGTTTGGGGTGGGGGCGGGATGTGGATTTCTAGTGAGATTAGTTTATGATCTGATCTCACCAAAGAGGGATATACTTCCGGTGTGAAGCATTTTGTCCCCATGTTTGTGATGATGAGATCTAGTATATTTTCTCCTCTTGTGGGGACAGTGACTAGTTGTTCCATGGCATTTGAATTTATGAACTCCAGGAACCTTTGGGCTAGAAAGTTGGGGCTTGAGTAATGTTCCCAGTCTATATTCGGGTAGTTGAAGTCACCCAATATGATGGTGTTTGGTGATACATTTATACTCTCCAGTGTCTTTAGGAAGGCTGTGTGGGTTTCCTGAGTTTGAGAGGGTGGCCTGTAGCATGCTACAAATTGTAGAGCAGTTTTGCCTATGGTTAATTGCACCTGGATGGTTTCCGATGCTTCATGTGTAGCCACCAACCTGGAGGTGTGGGTATCCTTGATGAATATGGATACACCCCCTCCTTTTGTGGTATGGTCTGGGTTTTGAGGCCGGAACGCATGATATGAGGTAAAACCTGATAGTGCCGGGGTGCACCAGGTTTCAGTCACAGCACAGACATCGATGTTCTCCATACTGAGAAGGGCCTCGAGTGCGTGCATTTTGAGATTTAAACTTCTAGCATTGAACAGCATTACCCTTAGTTTCTTCCCGTTTTTGTTTTCTAGGGTGGTAGGTTTAGAATTTGAGCCTTGCCTAAAAAAGGCACTATGGGGGTGGCAAGAGCCTTAGCCAATATCCGGAATCCCAGGGGTGACAGGTGCAAGCCGTCCCTTGCGAAGCAGCGTGGCTTGTCAAGCATGTCATCCCAAGCAGACAGACACTGGATCCCCTTTGAATGACACCAGAAATTAAGCCAATTGTTAAAGCTGATCATCTTGTCACTATATTGTGGCATCATTCGTGGTGAAGGAAGGATACTGCTCAGGGTCAGGGTCATACCTGCCTGGGCTACATAATCAGAGAGCTCCTCTATGTCTCTTTTCATGTAGTCCAGGGAGGTACATCTCAGGTCGTTCACACCAGCATGGACAATGACTGTGTCATACTTGTACTTGCCGTGGAGTGACCTGAGTGCTTGTGTTATGTGGCGGATTCTAGCGCCTGATAGGCAGCTTACCGTGACCTTCTCCTTGTTCAGCCTGGTGAGTGGGATGTCAGTGTGTCTGACTATGGAGTCACCTATGACAAGTATGTTTGGTGTTGTATTTGGCCTTAAGGGCAGTGACTGCTTTGCACACTGATTTTGTTTTTTATGTGTTGTTTGTGTGTTGTCTTGAGTTTGCAGTTGCTTGGGTCTCTGCTTTGGAGGCCTTTGCTGTTTAGGTAAATTTTTACTCAGAGCCTCCGAGTATGTCTTAGTGTGTTTATGTGTTTGATTCAGTGGTGTGGTTGAGTTATGTGAGGCTTGTATTGTGGTGTGTGTAGTTGCCTTCTCCTCCTGCCTGGTCTTGCCAGTCCTGAGTTGAGAGAGCTCAGCCTCCAGTTTGGCTAAATAGCTGCATCTCTCGCAAGTGTTATTGTTATGTGGGAGGAGGAGAGGGTTGTCCGTGTACATGAGGCAATTGTAACATTGCCTCAGAATTCCCAGATTCACCAACTGGGCAGGAGAGGACGCCAGCATCCGACCCTTCAACATGCTAGAAAGAATTATGAGTTGGTATGAGACAGAAAAGTAGAGGGCTTAGCAGGGAAGTGGGCACTCCTGGGGGGTTTTGCAAGTGAGGGATTTGTATAATATAGGAGTGCTTGACCTGCAAAGAAAATGCTTATAAGACAAGGGATATGCTTTTAAGACAAGTGCTGAGCTTTTTGAGAAGAAAAAGCAATTAGGAACAAGTGCTGTGCTTTTTAGTGAAGGTGTAAACTTCCACAGGAAAAATTGTTACTAGGTGATTTGAATTTCAGTTCGTTGGACATAAACTCTAACTCTATTACATATGAACTTAGTTTGTTTCACATAGCTAATTAATAGCCCTACACATTATAGCAAAACTTCAAACTTCCTATTAGACTGGGATCCTTGTATAAGACCCTAGCAAATATGCCACCTCAGGTACAACTTCTGACTGTCTCAGTGATCATCTCCCAATCTATACAATCAGATGTCTGACACATCCAGTTAAACAGCATGTTTATAAAACAAAATACAACCTTTATAAGTTTAACCCAGAACTGTTCATTACTTCGCTATCATCTATTAACTGGAACTCTCTAAACATTCCCCCACTTAGATAATGTTCTAAGTGAATTCATTACAACTTTCCTGAATATCCTAAATAGCCTTCTTCCTCCTAGAAGGAAAAGGCTAAAATGAAATAGTGCAATTTGGCTATCCAAAAGAGTAGAATGCTAATGCAGATAGAGAAAAAACATGGGAAGAATGTCAAAAATATATAAAGTACCACAATATCTTGATGAAAACAAGTGAATACTTCACAATCATACTAAAAAGCAAATTAATGAATACAAAAGCTATACTGTAATAACTTTCATAGTAATAGAAAATATAAACCTAAAAAACTCGGGATAACCATTAAATAAATCTTTGCCCTGGTCATAAATTCAACCATAACCTGTCTCCCAATAACTCACCACTCAGCATGTAATTCAAATCTTATTTCAAAGATAGTATAAGGTACTCTAACCAAAGATTCCCCAACATCTAATTCTAACCCTGCCCAGCAGCCTCATTTCACCACATCCGCTGTCACCTCCAAATCTGCACCCAAATTCTATGTAAAACTGCAAACTCAATCCGTACTTTATATCAACTGATGACCTTCCAAGTGAGGCAACAGATTACAGCATTACCCACCCTGAATCAATCCTTATAAATAGGTCTGTGCGGGAATTCCACATTCCCTCTCTCTGGAAAGTGTCACGGATTATCCCTCTGCACAAATGAGAAAATTCAACAGACATTACTAACTTTAGACCTATAGCAAACTTAATACCACTACTCCAAAATAATTGAAAAATGTATTAAAAAAAAATTGCTAGACTATCTTCTGCAGGAAAAATGCCTATCCCCTACACAACATTATTTATTTATTTATTTATTTGCATTTGTTTACTAGGATAGTCCACTGGGCTATAAAGAGCCCATTTTCAGTGGAGGCCCAGGGAGAAAAGCTCTGCAATCAAATTAAAATTCATGCATACACAAAGAACGCATATTCATACATTTCACTATAAACATATGCAGTGCAAACAGAGTATTATACATTCAATTCATAGATCAGTAAGCAATGATATTTACTATAAATTAGCTGCAGTGGTGGATAAAGTGAGCAAGGCAAGATCCTAGTAAATTATTAGCTTAAAACACTAAGGAGGAAGTGGTTTGTACTATAATAACACAACATGACAAGGTATAGAGTTTGGATAGTTGGGTTAGTCATGTTGCAATGATAGTGTGAATAATTTATACTTATAAAGTCCTATGATTAAATGTAATAGCATATATAGTGGTTAGTAGCATGCATGCAGTTATAGGTACATAAAAAGGAAAAGGAGTTATAGTAGATTGTAGAGGATTGGGATAGTGTCAGGTTTTGGGAAGTTTAGTTCTGGCACATGTGCATTGCCATAGAGAGGAAAGGTGTTCTCTTAGTGATTTTTTAAAGAGGGCTGCATTGCTAGTAGTTCTGAGTGATGGAGGGAGACTGTTCCATAGTTTAGCAATAGTAATGGAGAACAGCATTTGACCAGCTGAAAGGTTAGGTTTTTCAGTGTTCAGAATCAGTTGATTTTTGGATTGAAGACTTCTGCTAGGATGGTATACAGTAAGGAGAGAAGAGAGGGCAGGGCAATTTGATGTCATGAATATGAATGCATGGATGGTAGTTAGTTGTAGATATGTAAGATAGCCAGTTTAAGGATTGTAAAGAGACACAGTGATGTGATGAGTATTGAGCATCGGTTACAAATTTTGCAATTTTATTATAGCATGAGGCAAGTTTAGATTTGAGAGAGGAATGGATATTGCTGAAAAGAGGGGCACTGTAAAGAAGAGATGGTAGCAGAAAGAAGAGACTAGGGATCGACTAGGGATAATTTAGCATAATGATTAAGGAAATATTTGTGTCTATAAAGCATACCCAGTTTTTGATGTATTTTTTAGATGTTGTGAATGTGGAGGTTGAATGTAAGGTTTTCATCTATGATGACACTAAGTAGTTTTGTGTTTGGGACAACCTTGATGATGGTGTCATTTTTAGAGTGAATAGAGAATTGGTCCTTGTTTAGGGAAGTGTTTTTTTTAGATGTAAATAACATGAGTTTAGTTTTTTGGGGGTTTAGGGTGAGATGATTATTGGTCATCCATGTTTCTGTAGAGATAAGGGCATTTTGGATGAGTGTATGTAGTTCTGGTGAGGAACTGGCTGTACAGATGATGGTAGAGTCATCTATGTATTGAATGACCGTACCTTGACTAAGAGTAGAGTGAAAATTATTGATAAAGATGCTGAACAGAAGGGGTCCTAGTACAGAGCCTTGGGGAACATCTGTGGTTGTTTTAAGGAAGGGAGAGAAGAACATTGCCACTTGGTTGACTGTCTGAGAGGTAGTTAGAGAACCAGTTTAGGGTTGGGGAGAGATACTTAAGTTGTTGAGTTTAGTGAGAAGTAGAGGGTGGAAGACCATATCAAAGGCCTTTGAGAGATCAAAGAAGAGTGGTGCGACAATATTTCTAACAACCTGGGCCCAGTTAATTGTGCCCAAGAAGGAGATAATAGCTGTGGTTGTGCTATGGTCTGGTCTGAAACCATGCTGAGTGGGAGAAAGGAGTTTGGCATGAAGCAGGTAGTTAAGAAGTTGGTTGTGAATAGATTTTTCCAGAATCTTAGAAATTAGTGAGAGGATGGCAATGGGGTGAAAGTTAGAGATGTCAGTATTATTTCCACCTTTATGAAGAGGGAGAATATAAGCTTTTTTCCAAATAGTGAGTATGTAGGACTCCTGATTGGATCTGTTAAGGAGTATACTGATGGGAAAGGCAATGGAGTTAGCTGTTTATTGTAGGAATTCTGGTGGAAGGACTAGTTTTTTTATGGTGGAGGTTGGTATAGGAGAGAAAGAAAAGCTGGGTAGAGGGTGGGTAGAGGTATTTAGTGAGGATGGATTTTAGGCAGATAAGTTGGATTGTGGGAGGTTGGAGGTGAGATTAGCTATAGTATTTGCGAAGTACGAGATAAAGAGTGAGGTTATTTCAATGGATGTCTTATCTGGGTTTAGGCAGGAGTAATTATTTGAACCTGGGTTTAATAAGGAATTGGTGAAGCCCCAGAATTTTCTGGGGTTTTGTTTATGAGTATTTTGTACAGTAATGTAGTAATCTTTTTATTGTTTGTGATTAGGTGTTTTACCTGGTTGCGGAGCTGTTTATATTGTATTAGGTCAAAGGGATTTTTGTTTTTTTGCCACTGCTTCCAAGCTTCATCCCTGGTATTCATGAGTAGTTTAGTGGGCCTAGTAGTTGAGAGGTATGATGGTTGAGCAGAAGTGGGATAAGTCTCTACTGTCCCTATACTGGTGATTATGTATTGTTGGAGTACTTTTATGTATTATAAAAGCAGGCAAGTGATCACTATTACTATTGGGAAGTGCCCCTGTGGAGGAGATTCTGTTTGGGTCAGAGACCATGATCCAGTCAAGAATAGAGCCACTGTTATTTTTGTTGGGTCTAGTTATATTATTAATTTGTTGGGTATAGTTATATAAGTTGATACTGGAGGAATGATTGTGGAGTGAGAAGTCTATCCAGTTGCTATTCACATCCCCCAAAATTATTGTTTTGTTTTTTATGTTATTTGTGGTCCAAGCTAGGATTTACTCTAGTATAGGAGTGTTATTGCCTGGTGGGATATACAGCACTATAATATAGAGGTTCTTGCAGTTATTCATTTTTAAGTAGGCTATTAATATTTCTTCTGTGGAAAAGTTGGGAATGGGTTTAGTATATGTGACAATATTAAGAGTGTTAGGTTATATCAGTGTGACACCTATTCCTTTTTTGCGTGGTCAGTCAGATCTTAAGCAAGTATAGCCTGGGGGTAAAAATGCCAAGTTTTTAATATAGGGGTTTACCCAAGTCTCTGTAGTGGCAATAACATCTGGTTTGTTGAATGCAATCCAGGCATGTAAATCAGGAATTTTGTTACTGATACTTTGAAGGTTAATAGTAGTCAGATTCAGTGATCTATGGGATTTGGGAGGGAGGAGGTGGGTCTAGCGCGGGGATGAATGTCCCTGCATAAGGTTAGGTTGAAATACGTGTGTGGGAAATTGATGGGTTCTTGTTTCTTTTTTGATATAGGTTGATATTTTAAATAAGTTTGTTTTGTAATTGTCTTGTAGGGGGAAGGATTTTCACTTTGATTTGTAAGATTGTATCTCTTCTGTATAGGCTGGAAGATACATCAGAGAAGGAGGTAAGGGCTGGTGTTTGTGCTGCAGTTAGAGATTAGGTTTGTAATTAATGCTGTAATTTTGTAGTGATGTTAATTGTAATAGGAGGAGAAGGCTACAGAGGGGCTGAGGAATAAAGTCTTGGAGGTAAGAATCATGGTTGAGATGGGATTTGTAGTTAGGAGATTAAAGAGGTTAATTCTGAGGATATAAGAAGTGTTTCTGTCCTTCCCATAATACTGACACTGCATGTCTAACCTATATATATACTGCCAATAAAGCAAGAGATAATGGCAAACTCATCTCCTCCTTATTTCTAAACTTGTCTAGAGCCTTTGACATTGTTTGTCACAGCAAATTTCTACTGAAAATGTCCTCTTTTGGTCTCTCTCAGCCTACCCTTCCATGGCTCAAAAGATACCTGTCCAATAGGTATCAATCAGTAACATGGCACTCCACTCTCTCTCTCTCTCTCCACCCTCTATCCATACCTCCCAGTCACCACTAATGTACCACAAGGGTCTATCTTTGGTCCTTTCCTCTTTAGAATTCTCATCGCCATCCACATATCCATACAACAGGCCTCCAAAATACAGGACACAGATGGCTCTACACTCATTTGCACATCTGACAGCATGGCACACCTCCAAAAAAATCCCCAGGAAGCTGTAACAGAAACTGAAATGTGGCTTTGTAGCCACAACTCATGCTCAACTCTAAAAAAATACCTTTTCCCTAAATTTCTGTAGCATGAAAAAACTAAATTCGAAGTCCTCTCTTGATAATGCAACCAATGAAGTCACTTCTCAAAGCAAATGATAGTGGATGATAATCTTCAATTTAACCTCAATATTCAAAACTGAATATGAAAAACTCATCAAAAACTAGGGATGCTTTACAGAGCCAAAAATGTTCTCACTGCTGCAACTAAAGCTACACTTGCCACTACTTATCTCCTCCCTACACTTCTGTGTGGTGCTTCCATCCTTACTAATCTTCAGGCAACACAAAATTAAGCTTGAACAATGCTATAGCAAAGTTGCTAAATTTATAGCAAATACGCCTTGTAGAACCCACCACTGTATAGCACTAAAAAGCCTAAACTGATTAGAATAGAACTACCCCACCAATTAACATATACACAGCTGTTTACTATCTGTAAAATTATTCAGAACCTATCTGCTTGTCCAGCACTAAATAACATTCTACACAACAATGTTCCAAGTCAGTCATTGTGATTTAATTACCAAAAACTCCTGTCTGTCCACAAGCCTATAAAATCTGCTGGACATCATTAGTGCCATGTTGTTAAGGCCTGCAATTCCTTATCTATATCTGTCAGGTCAATACCCTAGCTCCCATCCTTCAAAACCATTCTGAATGACTTCCTAACCAAAAGCTGTCTCTTATCTTGCTCAACACCAGGATAAACTATATCCCTAAGTGTGAAAAAATACTTGTTCATATCCTACATCTCCTTATTTTCCCTTCTTCACTCACTTCCTTACTTCTATCAGTTTCTCTCCTATGTCTTTCCCTCTAAATATACCATAGCCTACTTTTCTCTCACTTCATATTGAAATTCCTGTTTGTATTATACTAATTTACCTTTAACTTCCCTTTAAACTAGTTAAAATTTCTCTTAACTATTAAATCATTGTCATATAATGCATCTATTCTTAACCAGTGTTTTCATACTATGTCTAATTTGGTATAGTTATTTAAACTGTATTTTTTGTATTATTTTAAAAAACTGAAAATGTATGGTTATTTAAATGTTTTATAATACTTTGGAAACTTTTCTCCTCAGACTTCTGACCCAGTTGGACTTTCCCTGTACTCAAATGTCAATATAAAAGTAAAATACATAAATAACTACACCCATCTCAGTTTGTTTTTGTCAATGGCAGGTCGTGCTTACTTAACTTTGTGGATTTTTTTGAAAAGGTCACTAAAGCAATGGATGAAAGCAAAATGGTACACACTGCTTACCTCAACCTGGCCAAAGCTTTTGATACAATTCCCCCACAGGCATAATAGAAAAGCTAAATAAACTGGGAATAAACCTCTATATCACCCACAGGATTGCCACCTGGATCACAGAGAGGATGCTGATAATCAAAATAGGGGGAGTTATCTCAAAGAGACCAATCACCAGTGAAGTCCGTCAGGGTTCTGTGTCAGGACCTCTCCTTTTTTGGCATCTACTTTTCTTCTTCATCAGGAAAAAATTTGCTTGGCCATTATCAGTAATTTGCCCTTTCCCCAATGTAGAGTGATCTCGGAGTTGGTATATTTAATTGGGAGGGGGTGTGGAGGGCAAAGCCCCCCACTTTCTTATGAATTGGAAGTTTATGTTAGTTTGTCATGGTCAAGCAAATTCTTTCCTGAATTCACTTAACTGTCCATCCGAGGTTGTAAGTTTTCGACCCTTAGCTGTCGACATTTCAGCGTTCAATAAGTTAAGCAGTCAATGATATAATATAGGCCCAGTCTGGCATACAAGACATCCTCCGACCCATTACTGATGGATTTACCATACACCAGCAAGTCAAATGTCAACAGAAATACTTGGTTTAGGGATCTAAACCTCTTCCCCAACATCAATAGAATGGTTTGGAGAGAGAGAGGTGTATTTCACAGAGGATACCTCTGCTTGACACATATGCATATTACAACACCAAAAATATTATATACATTGCATGCTATAATACATGCATCCATTTCTATGTTGGAAAAACTAACAGACCCATCAAGGATAGAATTTTGGACCACCTAAGTGATATAAGGCTCCAAATTAAAATCAATGCTTTAAGCCAGCATATCTCTGCTCATCCTGGCCATACATTTCATTTTATGATGCTGAAAATCATAAAACATACTCCAAGAGGTGGTTATATAGTTAATAGAACTGAGATAAATGAACTAAGATGGATTGCAGACTTATAGGCTGATAAAGCTCCTTGACTGAATGGAATGGCTCCTTTAAAACCCCTTTTAAAGGGGCAGAAACTAAGAAGATGAAATTCTAACCTCATTGGTTCTTTAAGATATCAGAGCACTTCTCAATTATTTAAGTGCAGCTGTCTCTAGAAGATCTCAGCGAGGCAGCAAGTTGAAAGTGCTTACCTTAGAGCTCTTATACATATATTTTTTACTATGCTTTATTTGTGGTTTCTTATGAGCTTTATATTTACTATTAAAGTTTACATCAGATTTTAGTTGTATACCATTCTCTCCATGGTTGCAGCATTTGATTTTATACTTGTTTGATTTTGTATCTTAAGCTGCATGCCACAGTTTCTGGTATGATTTGCCATATTGTTCATAAACTTAACCTAAAACTTAAACATAAAAGAAGGAAAAGCAACAATTTTAGAGTGCTTTCAGTAAATGTGAATAGTATTATTATCACTTTAAGGAGGGTGGGGATACTGGAATGGTGGGCTAAATGTGATGTGGATGTTATTTTGTTACAGGATGTAAGATTCATGACAAATGAAGAAAGACTGCAAACAGAAAAATTGTGGGGTGAAAATATCATATGGAACTTAGGAAGTGAGCATTTTTCTGCAGTGGCTGTGTTGTATAAAGAACAGTGAAAATATTAGCTGCAACATTAGTAAAGATGGGAAGGTTAATCGTTGTGAATATGAGGTGGGAAGAAGATGTTTATAGAATTACAGCATGGCATGTATATATCATTAGCAAGGAAAGAGAAAATCTGCCTCATCAAATTTAAGACTATTTGGTCATTAACATGAAAATTATGATTACAAGGTATTTTAATTGTGGTTAAAGGGAAACGTAAAATAAAAGGGAAAGGTGAAAAAACTGGAAGTGTTAAAATTAGATAACTTAAATGTGTGGAACAAAAGGGGCTCTTCGATCTAAAATTGATTATTTTGTATTAGAAGAACACTTGGAGTAGTAGATAGTGATACAGGTATGATAGGTTATTCAGATCATTTAGTAATATGAATGGAAGTGATGGAAGAAAGAGAGTATAGTAAAAGAAGAAAGGGAATAAAAACAAATGAGAAGTCATGCAATGAAATTGGTGAGTGGGAATTACTGCAGTTATGGTGGGATCATATAACCATCAAAGTCTTCAATAAACACAGGTCTGAATGATGGGCCGAATTTAAAAAGACGTATAAAACTTGCTTTTTTCCAGTGGCAGGATGATGTAAAAAGGAAGAGAAAGTGAAGTGTGGGAAAATGAATATAAATGTTTAGAGAATTTAGAGAATACAAGAGAGAATTGTGATATAAAAAATAAATTTATAAAAGAAAGGAAGAAAAAATTATGGCATTACATTTAGGAAGAGATATTATTTACAAAGAAGAAGGGAGGAGGTATCTGCATATCTGGGTAAAATGGTAAAGATGGGTGACAGTGTAATGAGGGAAATAAAAAATATATAAAATTTGAGGTAAAAAGGACACAAGAGCAAATTATGAGTGTTGTAGTACATCATTTGGAAATATGTATAAGAGTAAAAAAGATGGAAAATACGAGAAAATAGAAAGTCAAAATAAAATCCAGAATGAGTTAAGAAAGAATCTAAAAAAGAAAGAAATTATTACTAATGAAATGGATGAAGTACTTAGGAAATGAATGGTGATTCAGTATCAGGTCGAGATGGTATAGGGTATGGAAGGTACAAGACATTAGTGGGTAGACAAAGAGAGTATTTCTTAAATTAAATATTGAATAAACAAAGAATCTTGTTGTTTATTGACCGTTTTGGGCTAATTCCTAGCTCTTTCAAGTCCCCTGTTTAAAAAACCGCTTTGGCGTGTTTTTTGCGCTTGTTCCGACTCAGCAAAGCTCCTCGTGGTCCTGCAGAGTGGTGCTAGCAGCAGAGAGACGAAAAAGAGTGACTGCAACCCAATTTAAGTACCTTTTACTGCTTTTACCTTTGCGGCTGTCTATTCTCTCTGAAAAGCGAGTTAAAACTGCTCTTTTGCTAGAATTAAGCTTGTTTTCTTCATTTATTAATACCTGCACTTTAAAGTTGTATTTTTGTTTAATTTAACTGCTGAGGCTGCCCACTCAAGTGCGCTAGCCTGTGTAAAGTATTTACTGTGCATTTTCTGTTGTCTGTGTAGAAAAAAAGAAAAAAAAATATCCTTGTTTCCTGCCTTTCCTGAGCTAGAATAGTCCCTAATGCTGTATTCTGGACTTTAGAATAGTTCCTGTGTTGCCCATATCCTTACTTGGATAGAAGGAAGCTTCTTTGTTCACCAGTGGGAGTGGGGAGATTTGAGCAGCCTATCTGTCCCTGGAGGAGTGATCTCAGCAAAGAATCTTGTTGTTTATTGGCCGTTTTGGGCTAATTCCTAGCTCTTTCGAGTCCCCTGTTTAAAAACCCGCTTTAGCGCGGTTTTGCGTGATTTTGCGCATAGCACAGCATTGGGCAGCACTGCTTAATCGGGTTTAAACTATTCCCGGCTCCACAAAGTCTGCTCTTCACTTTCCCTTAGAACTGTTCTAAATCTCAATGTAAGCACTCTATTTTCATTCTAAAGCCCTGCACTTGCTCATATAAGTAATCTTATAAGTAAGCACATATAAACTAAAGCACTACACCCTCTTATACTCCCTTTAAGTACTCGGCTCCCTATTGGTCCTTTTTGATCAGTCAAAGAGTAGTTCCTTATACTATTCTGGCATGTCCAAAAGTCAGTTTCGGGTTTTTTCTCCAGTCCAGCTGGTGAATCTGGGAATCTTGAGGTAATGTTACAACTGCCTTATGTACACAGACCACCCTCTCCTCCTCCCAACAAGTTCAAATATATGTGAGAGATGCAACTATATAGCCAAACTGGAGGCTGAGCTCTCTCAACCCAGTACTGGCACAGTCAGTCAGGAGGAGAAGGTAACCACACACACCACAAATCCAGTCTCACATAGACCTATCGCAACAGCAAACCAAACACATAAACACACAAAAACATACTCGGAGGCTCTAAATAAAAATATGCCCAAGCAGCAGAGACCTCCAAAGCAGACATCCAAGCAACCGCTACCCCACAACAATACCCACGTATCACATAGTTCACAAAGTCAGTGTGCCACACAGTCACAGCCCTTAAGGCGAAACAACACACCTAATACACTTGTAATAGGTGACTCTATTGTCAGACACACTGATGTCCCACTCACCAGGCTGAACAAGGAGAAGGTCACTGTAAGCTGCCTGTTGGGTGCCAGGATCCGCCACATAACACAAGCATTCATGTCACTCCAAAGCAAGTACAAATATGACTCAGTCATTGTCCATGCTGGTGTGAACGACCTGAGACATACCTCCCTGGACTACATGAAAAGAGACATAGAGGAGCTCTCTGATCATGTAGCCCAGGCCGGTATGACCCTGACCTTGAGTAGCATCTTACCCTCACCAAGAATGATGCCACAGTATAAAGACAAAATGATCAGTTTTAACAATTGGCTAAAGTATTGGTGTCATTCAAAGGGGATCCAGTGTCTGTCAGCCTGGGATGACATGCTCGACAAGCCATGTTGCTTCGCTAGGGATGGCTTGCACCTGTCACCCCTGGGCTTTCGAATGCTGGAAAAGGCTCTTGCCACCCCCATAGTGCCTTTTGTAGGCAAAGCTCAAAAGACCAACCCACCTCCATAGACAACACAAGAAAAAAGAAACTAAGGGTAATGCTGCTCAATGCCAGAAGTCTAAACCTCAAGATGCACGCTCTCGAGGCTCTCCTCAGTATGGTGAATATCGATATCTGTGCAGTAACAGAAACCTGGTTCAAGGCTCCCGAGAGCACCCCAGCACTACCAGGTTATACCTCATACCATGCTTTTCGACCTCAAAACTTGGACCGAACCACAAAAGGAGGGGAAGTATCCATTTTCATCAAAGATACCCACACCTCCAGGTTAGTGGCACTGCACAAAGCATCGGAGACCATTGATGTGCAACTAACAGTGGGCAAAACTGCCTTTCAGTTTATCGCCTGCTACAGACCACCCTCCCAAACTCAGGAACCCCACGCAGCTTTCCTGAGAACACTAGAGAATATGAAGGTCTCTCCAAACACCATTATACTGTGTGACATCAACTACCCAAACATAGACTGGGAGCACTACTCAAGCCCCAACACCCTAGCCCAAAGGTTCCTAGAATTTATAAACTCAAATGCTATGGAACAACTGGTCATCACTCACACAAGAGGAGAAAACATATTGGACCTGATCATCTCCAACATGGGGGCTCTATGTTCCATACCAGAGGTATACCCCTCATTGGTAAGATTGGACCATAAATTAATCTCACTGGACATTCATATCCCGTCCCTACCCCCAGCCCAGGAAACCACAGTGAAGAACTTCTCAAAAGCAAACTTCACACTTCTCAAAACCGAGGTGAAATCCTTCAAAGCCCCCGGGCCAGTGGAAAATATGGCCCAAACTGCAGAATCCTTTATAAATGCATTCTATGGACACCTTCAGGAATGCATGGATCATGCTATCCCAAATAAAACCAAGACTCAATCCTCCAAAGGCAGGAGACCTGTCTGGTGGACCCCAGCCATAAATAAGTTATACAACAAAAGGAGGAAGCTACTACAGGATAGAGCAAAATCCCAAAATGGGAAGGCATCTCTGATCAGTACTAGCAAAAAACTACAATCCCTCATAAAATCATCCAAGGCCAGCTTCGAAAGAAATATTGCACAAGACACTAAAGATAATCACATGGCCTTCTTTAGTTATGACAGGAACCTGGGTGGCAACTCCCAGATATGCTCGAAGTTAGTCCAAAATGACAAAAAATACACTGAACCCACAGACATTGCCAACATCCTGGCAGACAGGTTCAGTGCAAACTTCTCCCCCCCTTCCCCCCCAAAAAGAGCAAATATCTATCCCAGAAGAGTGTTGCCTACCTGACATCACAGATGCTCAGGTGAGAGCTGCCCTCTCCAAAGCAAAAAACACAGCATCAATGGGACCGGACGGTGTCCCGGGCTGCGTCTTACACGAGCTCCAAGAAGAGCTAAACCCTCACATAAAGTTACTGTTCAATCTCAGCCTTACTACAGGATATGTACCCAAGGAATGGCGTACAGCAACAGTGGTCCCACTCCACAAAGATGGTGCCTCAACGGACCCCAGAAACTATCGCCCTATAAGCCTGACTAGCCTGGTCTGCAAAGCTATGGAGCAGATCATCATGGAACTCATTAACAAAAACATTGGGGACCTCCAGACGCTGGATCCTACCCAATTTGGCTTTGTTAAGGGCAGATCCTGCCTCTTGAACCTGGTTGATTTTTTTGAAACAGTCACTAAGGCCATTAATGAAGGGAAGGTAGTCCACACAGCCTACCTGGACCTCGCAAAAGCCTTCAACACAATACCCCACTCGGGCATCATAAATAAGCTCTCCAGCTTAAATATCAACCCCTATGTCACAAGATGGGTTGCAAACTGGCTCAGGGATAGAACCCACATGGTCAGAATTGCTGGTGCCATATCAGACTCTAAACCAGTTGCAAGTGGCATCCCACAAGGCTCAGTCCTGTGTCCTCTCTTGTTCAGTATATATTTCTCTGAGGTACTGGCTAACACGGGAAGACTATGGCTGACCAAGTTCACAGATGACTGCAAAGTGGGTGCCATAATCGACTCTCCAGCTGACACAAGCATCCTCCAAAAGGGTCTCACAGAGACGGATAACTGGTGCCAGAGCCATGGCCTAAAGCCAAATGCCAAAAAGTGCATAGTCATCCCCTTTGGGAAAAACAAAGTGCCCACAAATTATCACAGAGGTGGTAATCCATTAAGTACGGAAGAAGTAATTAGGGACTTGGGGACCTAAGTAGATAGTAATCTCTCCTTTGACAACCACGTTGCCAAAGTGGTTAGAAAGACCTTCTATATAGCTCACCTTATCAGGAAAGGGTTCACATCTAGATCAAGAGAGGTCATTGTGCCCCTCTACTCATCACTCATCAGGCCCATAATTGAATACAATGCCCCACTTGGGATGTACCTTACCCGAAACCTGCAGCAACTGGAAAGACCCCAAAAGTACCTCACCAAGAGGATCAAGGGACTCAAACAGATGCCCTATGCAGTTCGGTTAAAGAAACTCCAGCTCTACTCAGTTGCGTACCACCTACTTAGAGGCGATCTGTGCCTGACGTATAAAGCCATGTCCAATCCAGAATTAATGGACATGCTCCACCTCAGAAAATCCAAATCCCTTGGAGCTACGCACTCGAGGGACTTCAACCTCAGCACATAAATAAATAGGACATGCTGGCCAGACAGATTCATATCCCAGAGCCTCCCCTCACTGTGGAACAAAAAGTGGATTGGAGATCGTAAGTTTACCCCTGGGATCTCTTCTGTGTCCCTGCTAGACAGAGGCACAGTAAACTAATCTTAAAAGGGCTATCTTCTGTGACTTACTACACAGAGGCACAGTAAACTCATCTAAAAGGGTGGCAAAAGCCAAACACACTCTGGCTAGGCTTATAAATGCCCTAGGGCAGATAGCCTAGTATCAACCTATGAACCTATGAATCTATTAAATGGACTGAATGAATGGTTGAAGTAGGGGTTTATGACAAATTATACTGTGGGATATTAAATTTTATATGGAAGAAAGATGAGAAGAATGAAATAAAAAAATGGTGACTCGGCACACTAAATAGCACAGAATATAATTTTTACGAAAATAATAGAGAGGAGAATGGGGGGGCAGGACGATGCGTATTTTAGAAGAAAGTATAAATAGTATAAAAGGGAAGGGTTGTTCAGAATTGTTACTGGTTCTGAGAGAAATTGTGGATGTTATAAGTAAAAGGGAGTATGTGAAACTTATAGTAGGTAATATTAGCAAGGCGTTTGATACAGTAGGACATGATGCTTTATGGGATGTTATGTAGAAGTACAGAATAGGGAATAGTATTGGGAACGTCTGTCATATCAGCATATCAAATGAATAGAGTGAGAGCGTTAGTGAATGGGTGACTGAGTAAAGAAGTATGCATGAAGTGTGGTATAAGACAAGGACGTCCCATGAATAGAATATTGTTTGTATTAGTAATGAAGGTAATAATAGTGATGTAGCTTATACAATGAAAGATGCTAGATATGTGATGCAACAGGAGGTGGTGAGTCCAATAGTTCTGGCATGTGCATATGATATATAATTTTAGTTGCCAAGTACAAAATACGGTTATAAGTGTTAGTTTGTCAGAATGGATTTTTAAAGGAAATGGAATGACATGAATAAAAATAAAAGTAAGGGTCTGAGTGATGCGGTAAAATCTGGGGGTGTGCATTTTTCACTGAATGAAGTGTCTTTGCTAGGCATAAAGTCTGGGAAAAATGATGTAGTTATAATGCAATTGGAAAGTTTTATAAAAGAAATGAAAGAAATATGTCTCCTCTGGGGAATGCATAAATTACTTTCATAGGTAGTTACTGGGCTATTGACTCGAGGGTCTTTATAAGCCATGTGTACCAAATATAATACTAGGGAAACACAACATAAAGGATCTAGCCTAAACTTGAGATCTTATTTAGCAACAACTGCCCATATCTAGAAGGGTCATAGGTAAAATCCCTAGCAGGAATTTACAATTTCCCATCCAGTCATTTATTCTACACTTAAACAGGGTCATGGAGGGGCTCTGTTTGATGTGAATTGGTAGCTTATTTCAAAGGAATGATAACCTCTGAGGGCCATATCCGTCTCTCCAGCAGGTCCTATTTATCTCGCAGGCCAGGTTAAGGTCCATGGAGCAGGTGACCCTTGTCTCATTTGACTTGTGGATGTACAGCATTTCCATTAGGTTTGGATCTGAGACTCCTCTACAGGCTAGACACAAGTCTCCTGCAGTGAATTCAGTCTGTCAATATAAGACATGCTAGAGATGCTGAATTTTCTCGGTTAGAAATCTCTGAGGTCTCTCATGTTGCTGCAGGTGCCTGGTAAAGTACATACCAAAGGGAGCACTATACCCAATTATTGGCATGATAAGGGTTGAGTATAGAGGAGTTATACCCTCTTTTGCTCTTGAGGCAATGCCCTTGCTAATGAGATGTGTGATATAGAATCCTTTCCTTCCCACAGTAGACACATGGTGGTCAAAGTTTAGGCTACAGTCAATTTGTGTTCCCAAGCTCACACTACTGAGTTATTACTTAGGATGTTATTATTTATATGATAGTCTGCAGGGATATTGTTTTTACCGAAGGAGATGATAATGCATTTTTTAGCACTGAGTTTGAGTCCGTGGCTTTGGCACCAATCATTGGTTTGTGTAACTCCCTCTTGAAGTATATTGATATTGTTTGGGAATCCAATGATTGCACCTAATTTGCAGTCATCAGCAAACTTAGCCAGCCATAGCCCCTCTGTTTTGGCCCAAAATTCTGATAAGTATATTCCAAACAACAGAGGGCCCAGTACTGACCCCCTGTGAAACCCCACTGATGACAGGTCTGCTGGTTGAGGTAAAGTCCCCAACTTTGACTGAGTGTTATCTGTCAGTGAGCCAGTTAGCAACCCAACTGACATAAGGGTTGATATTCAACTGGGAGAGTTTATCAATAATGCCTGAATGTGGGATTGTGTTGAAGGCCTTGGCTAAGTCATGGTAGGCTGTATGCACAGATTTGCCTTCATCTATGGCTCTGGTGACATTTTCAAAGAAATCCTCCAGGTTTAACAGACATGACCTACCTTTGACAAAACCAAACTGTGTTGAATCAAGGATTTGGAGATCACCTATATACTTACTTATAAGGTCCATGATGATTTGTTCCATGAGCTTACAGTTAATACTGGTTAAGCTTATGGGTCAGTAGTTCCCAGGTAAGTTGCTGTACCCCTTTATGAAGGGGGATGACAGTTGCCATTTTCCCTTCATCAGGGACAAAACCAGTACTCATGCTGTAACAGAGTACCTAATACAGTTGCTAACTTACGTTTTAGACCATTTAAAACACAACCTGGGATGCCATCCAGTCCCACAGAGGTTGTTATTTTGGCCTTGCAGAGAGCCTTAATGACTTGTTCTTTGGAGATGCAAGGTGGGGTAGATGTAGATGGAATGCTTTGTGTAATGTTTGGAAGGGACATGGGGGTGAAGTTTTCACCCAAACCTGTCAGCTAATAGGTTAGCTACTTTTGCAGGATCAGTGTGTGTGATGCCATCCATAGCTAGTTCAGCACATCTGGTTCCTACCTTTTAGGTTATGGATATAGATGGAGAATACCTTATGGTTATTCTTAGCCATGGTTGGTAAATTTTTTCGAAGTTGCCATTAGAGGATTGTCTTATTTGTTTGTTCAAGCAGAGGAGGGTGTCCTACCAGTGCTGGGACCTCTCATTTTTTTATTCTTAGCAACTTCTTTCTCTTCTTGTAGGACTTTTTAATACTAGATATCCACCAGGGAGACTTGTTTTTTCTTGAGGATCCTGTTATGATCCTAACATGTACAGCAGTGTCAGTACATTTGTATTAGTGATTATCAGGACATTTTTGTATACCTTAGTATAGTTGCCAATGTCATCTGTGGGAACAGGACCTTGGGAATTACTTTTGCCATCCCTTAGGAGGGTATAATTAGGTCTGGTGAAATTTTGCAGCCTGATTTAACCTAAGAGGGGTTCCGGTGTTGTAACTACTTCAAATGTGACTAAATTGTGATCACATTTAACAAGTGAGCATCCTATACATGTTGTGGTGCATCAGTCACCTATGTTGGTAAGGACCAGGTTGAGAATATTTGAGCCCCTTGTGGTGTTGCATAGTATTTATTCCAGGGCATTAGTGTTCACAAAGTCCAGTAATTCAAGTAAAAGTTTTGTATGGTGAATTTGGTATTAATGGGAAGAAACAGCTTATGTGTCAAATATTTATATAATCCCAGAAAAGCATGAAAAATTATACAACTGGTGTTTTTCATGTGCGGTTCAAGAATAAACCTAGTAAAAAAGAAGTGAATTGTATATGAGTGAAGATGAAGGGGGACTATGTATTACTCAATTTCTATAACATGTTTATATAGTGGGCTGTAATAATTTACTTTTAATCTCCATATCTTGTTTATATAGGGTACTGTAATAATTTACCATTACATTAATAATTTGTCCTCGGTCCACTCCTTCCCTACCATTCTCACAGTTATTGATTTTACTTACCGTCCTTTTAACCTTTTATTGCCTCCCACATTAAACCAACAAGCTGATTGCTCTGGGATTATAATAAAAAAAAACAGTTGCTTTAAAACTATTCTTCTATGTTCATTCATATTTTTGAAGAACTCTTGCATAGACATTTTAGGTTCTTTCAATTGCTCCTTAATCTGTTGCTTTCCGCTTATTCTTTTTAGCTTTTGTAAAGCCTTTGCTTTTTAAAGTCCATTAGATACCTGCTGTAACTATTATTCCATATGTAATTTGCTTTCATTATGACCACATTTTTATTTATTTATTCATCAGTTTATAATTATCCTATTCCATAACAAGTCCTTTGCTGCTTAACTTAAATTCTGATAACATTTCAGTTAAAGTTTGATCTAGCCAATTATTAAGTTGCTTGTTTTTCATAAGAAATACTGGAAAATGCCAGGGTTTATCACAATATACTTTTAATTGCATTAATTGCATTACAGAGCTTATTTTTTATAGGAGCATGGTTTGACATTCTCAACAGATGTATTTTCAGGCCATGTCACAGTACTGGTTCAATGTACAACATCTAGCTAATCTTGCTCATCAACAATATTTTGCTGAAAATGTGTATATTGCACTTCACTCGGGCTTTTAATTACACCAATAAGTCCAAATACATGCAAACATTTCTTTATGCATCTGCCCTCAGTCAGTATTCTGTGGTATCATGGCCCTCCAGAGTTGTCTTCCTGATTTCCTCGAGTATTTTAGCGTCCTGCTACCATCATATATTGTTGATGAAAGGCTATAGCCTCTCCCATAATATTCTTTATATCTTGTATAACTGCCTTCAATGCAATACATGGTGCAGCCAGTGTAATTCTTATACCATGCCATCTCACCACTATAAATCTTCCCTGTTTGTCCTTCAGTTGTTCCTCCATCTTTATTCATATACCCCTTTTCATCAGCATTGTGACCCCTTTCTTTTGCATCCTTTCTATTACAACAAATAAAGCAACTTTTGCCACTTGTTTTACAAAATGTTCATATTTTCTATGACTTAGGTATGTTTCCAGTAATATTATTACCTATGCATTATAACTGTAATTATGACATACCTTTTCCTGTTTTCTTTCATATGTATAAGCCCATTAATATTCCAAATAAATCAGACTGTGCTATTATAAAGTTTATAGTAGATTCCACTTCATTTATATTCTTTATCATTTTGCTGCAATGTGGGCCTCCGTTGATTGTTTCTATTACCTTTTCTTTGTCTTTATATATTTTTGGGTAAAAGTGCCCCAAGTTAAACTGGGCTCATGTTAGAGCAGACAATTCCATACCTACCAAAGATATAAATAACATATTAACTATATATATATATATATATATATATATATATATATATATATATATATATATATATATATATGCAAAGCAATGGAACTGGTGCTCTGTGTAAAACAGCAATGCAAAGCAACGTTTAGTGCTTATTAATTCTGATGTATTCATTTAGGCTGGAGAACAGCTATAATAAACCACTGATCTGTTTATTTCCTTTGCCTGCAGCAAATGTCCCACAGGTGATGTCTTACTATACAAAGTGACTCCACCCTCTTACAATCCAGCACAGCTTATCAAGGAAGGTAAACTTAATTCCAATAGCACTAGTACTAGAGACATACAGTCCACAGAATGATAACCATTCACTCTGAGACCTTGTAACAAAAGTGCCAACAAGATAAAATGAAGTAGTTATATTTACACTGGTGGTTACTGATCTTAGTAATATGAAAGTATTTTACATCGTGTGGTTTTACATGTTAATTATACCATTTCCTCAGTCAGTGTTTATAGTACTGTTTTTGTGTATACACTACCACCAGGATTCAATAAAGCCTACACGGTCATTTTCACTGTGTCATGGATGTGGACAGTTTTAGATTCAGTAAGCGCTTTATAGAGCTACGCCCCCCACACAAACAAGGTAAACATCTAAGCATGCGAATTACAGCATAAGCAGCTGAATTGCATGCTCGTCAACAAATGCAACATGGTGAATCTATTCAGCAAGCTGTAAAGCATCCATGTAGACTCTGTTCTAGTTTTTCCTGCAAATTCCAAAACTTTTGGAATACAACCATGGAAAGGAGTCTACAAGGAGAGAATATTAAGGGCTGCTGCTGTAATTCATTAGTATATGCTACAGGATGAAGCCAATGCTGCTGTTACTGCTAATAGGCCTAGGCCAAGAAGGATAAGAGTATTCAGGCCCCATTTAACTTATCACAACTTGCATGACATGGAAATTGTAGAGTGCAACAGGGTGGATGGGGACAAAGTACAGGAATTCTGCAACCTCTGCCGTCCTTAACTCAGAACCAGGGACAACCAAGGGGAACGCATCCCACTGGAGACAATGGCATGTGTAGCACCTAGACTCTTAGCTACAGGTACCTTTCAGAGACCAACAGGGGACATGCTGGGGGGTGTCACAGGCATCAGCATTTCTGAAAGCTATGCTCCAACATGCCAGTGACCACATATATTTTCCTTTTAATTCTGAGGAGAGGGCCAGAAATATGCAGGAGTTCTACTGCATAGCACACTACCCTGAAGTAGTGGGTGCCATAGATTGTACACATATAGAAATGAAGGCACCACCCTGGGAACAGGCTAGGCTCTATATTAACAGAAAGGCTACCGCTCTATCAACTGCCAACTTGTGTGTAGTAACAGGGGAATCATCTTGAACGAGTTTCTGGCAATACTTGAAGTTACCACGGTTCACATATCTGGCACACCTCCCAGATGTACCAGATATTTGCTAGGAGGATATCCCACAGGTTCATTTAGTAGCGGATGCGGGATATGCACTGGAACCATGGTTGATGACACCCATCAGAAATGCACACCCACCCATGGATTAATGCCATAATGAGGCACACGCTCAAACTAGAAATATCACAGACCATATATCTGGGCTGCTGAAGTCACAGTTCCAGTGCCTAGATACAGCTGAGGGAGCACTGGAGTACAGTCCATGGACATGTACAGAAATATTCACAGTATGTGCCATGCTACAGAACATCATCCTGAGGAAACAGCTTCAGCAGGATCAACAAGGGGAAGGGGCACACATCCTATCACCAGTGTCACAGTCACCATAGCAACAGGCAGATGGGTATTCACAGGGGGAACCACTGGCTACTGTGGGTGTAGGCAGACAAAACAGTCCTCAGTATGCCCTTGCATTGGCCAAGAGACAATGCATAGCACACTCCCTCACCACCTAGGGGCCCAGAACCTTTCTCTAACTCACATACATATAGTAACATTGATGCCAGGTAGAAAACAGTCAAAAAGTGCCTGTAGCGTAGAGTAAAACACCGAGGTGGTTTTCCAAGCTGAATTTTATTCCAAATACATACGAAACTTCACAGATAAAAAGCACACATAAACGCCTTTGCAGTACACGTGTTTTTGTCTCCGTAATCAGACTTCCTCAGATGACCAGTGTTACTGTCAATTAAATCATTTATATATTAATTAAAAAAAATCAACCAATACAAATTGAGCATGAAATTTTTTAAAAAAACAATCACATTTCTACAAACCCAAATTTAGTGTAACCTCATGAACATTGCACTTTTCCTATTTAAAAACATTTAAACATAAAATAACACTCATAATACAATTAATTAAAATATTTAAAATATATAAATACATAATTTCATTTATATTTAATGAGTAAAGAATAAATATATTATCGTGGACGCATTAAATTAATCATATGCTTTATGTTGTTGTGTCTTTTAGGCTTTTCCCGGTTAGGGGTCACCACAGCGGAACTCCGGTCCGCTAATGATTGGTGGTAGATTTTTACATGCCGAGTTGCCAGCCCTGATGCACAACGTTCAACAAAGGTACGCCCATTCACACATGTCTCCACGCAGAAGGAAATATTGCCATCTACTGGCTGGAATTTTAATTGCAACCACAGTTTTTAAAGTTTTGCAGATCTTAGTTTCAAAAGTGGCAGAATAGACACATAATCATTCAGCCCAGGGAAGTTGCCTGCATCCAGGGTAACTTGCCACCACAGTTCCCTGAATTCTATCCTCTCTTCCCATGGGCCCCCCCCACCATGTCATTTTTAATCTGTTCCAGATCTGCTTTTGTACAGGACTTAGTATGTTTATACAAAGCACTAGTTTCCTTCTTTACTGTGATGTCATATTTGTGTTCATAAATCCTTCTCCTTAACATTCTTTTGGTTTTCCCGACATAGAAGGATCTACATTCTGAACAAACAGCCAAATAGACTATTCCTTTGGTTTCACAATTATAATAGTCTCCACTTTCTATCCATCTTTTCCTGCTCTCCAGGTAAATTTTACCCGTGTTCATAATGTTCACACATTGAGAGCAGTGCCCACACTTGTATGTCCCTGATCTTCTTTTGTTATGGGTGGGTTTATTACTCCTATACTCAAGTATGTTCTTAAGGCTCTGTGAATTCTTATAAACTACCCTAAAAGGGAGGTTAGGTATTTTATCCAGGTCTGAAAGGGCCACAAATCTGTTCCACTCATTTTGAATATTTTTTTTGGTGGTATCATTCAAGGCGTTATACTCCAAAATGATTGCTTGTTTATCGGCAGTATTTTCATTATTTTTAATCTTCAATGTTTCACTGCCATTAACTTGTTCCTTAAGTCCCTGAATGGATTTAAATCTAGTACCTCTTCCTTCTAAAATCTCCCCCTTAATTTTATTTATAAATTCCAAGGAGTACCCTCTCTCGGTAAACATCTTTTCCAGCAAATTACACTCCATCTGGAAATCAGTATCCAGGCTTGTCATACGACTCCCCCATACAAATTGACCCTTTACAATGTTTTTCTTACAGTGTGGGGGGTGGGCACTCCGATAATGAAGAAAAGAATTACAAAACGTAGATTTCCTGAAAATCTTAGTTTCAAACTTATTATTCATTTTATACACCTCTACATCTAAATATTGTAGGCTTTCTTTAGAAACTTTATGTGTGAAATACAGGAAATTGGTAGTACCTTTCATGTAATTCATAAATTCTACAAACTTCTCCTTACCTCCCGTCCAAAAAATAACTATGTCATCTAGGAATCTCTGATAGTGGTTCCAACAGGGGGTGTATTCAGAGTTTAAAATATATTTTTCTTCCCATTTTGCCAATACTAAATTGGCATAAGTGGGGGCACATGCAGCCCCCATTGCCACTCCTTGAATTTGCTGGTAGAATTCCCCATTGAAACAAATAAAAGTGTACTTAAGTACCATATCCATTAAAGCCACAAACAATATTTTATCATTGTGAGTTAACTCCTGATCATCAAAAACAATCTCCTCAAACATTTCCATGCCTGAGGAGTAAGGGTTACAGGAAAATAGGTCAATAATATCTATGGTTACAAATAGGAGATCTTCATGGTAAAGTTCATCTGATATTTCCCTCAAAAGATCCCATGAATCTTTTAGAATGACTTCCCTTTTTACCCACAAACGTTTTAATTTTATATCAACATATTTAGCAAGTGGGTGGATTTTTGACCCATCAGCTGAAACTATGGGTCTCAAAGGTGGATCCCTCTCATTCTTATGAGTCTTTGGCATCCCAAAAATTGTTGGTACCCTAGGTTTGTCAACTTTCAAGTAGGAAAGAATTTTATAATCAATAAGTCCTTCATACAACATATCATTTAAGCCTATATCAATTTTGTTATAGGCTATATTTACTTTGTTCTTAGATGCATTAGAATATCTACACTCGTCTCTTAATATTAAATTAATTTTACCTTCATATTCAATATTATCCATGATTACTACCCCTCCTCCCTTATCTGGTTTCATGACCCGAATGTTAAGGTCAGATTTCAAGTCATTCAATAATTCATGTTCTTTATTACTTAAATTCAATTTGTATTTAATCTTATTCTGTTCATTCCTAAATTCATTTTCAATAATCTTCTCCAGATTTTTTAATTGTGGATGGAGGGGTGGATTAAAAATAGTTCTTCATCTTTAAACCTTGTTCGGTGTCTGGGTTATTAGGGGGTAACAAAAGACCTAAATTAACTTTTCTCAAAAATAGTTTAATATCTAGCAGTGACTTGGTAACATCTCCCTTTCTATATGGAATAAACTTTAAACCTTTGGACAATAAATCAAAATGTTCCTTTTTTAATATTATATTACTAAAATTATAAATACAAGATTCATTGTAAACATGTTTGACACCATCAACTAAAATGTCATTGGAAAACCTATTGGTGGGATGGGTATAGTTTAATATCTCCCCCTCCCCCTTCTCCCCCCCTCCAGTAAAAATTTGTTTGCTGATACCCTGGTTTGTTCATTAATCTTTCAGATCTACGCAAGGGGGGAAAATCCTGTTCATTAACCAAATGATCCCCTTCATGTTGGATATCACCATTAAAACTACCATCATGGTTAGTATAATTACTACCTTGTTTATTACCATAAATGCTCTTATTGTATCCTACAAAACGTGGCTTAGGATAACTAGTATCACTCTTATATTCATGTACATCATGCCTTTTTTTTTTTTTTATTGATGGCAGGTAGCTCACACAACCTTTACCTCCCCATGCACTGGCTGTGTACTCCTTGAATCAGACAGTCAACCCTGAACTATAACCATGTCAACTGCTGAATCTAGGATGGTGCTGTGGTGCAGCAAGAGGTTCTCTGGTTTGAATCTTGGCTGGGGTGCCTTCTGTGTCCTCATTGCATTCATGTGGGTTTCCTCTGGGTGTTTCAATTTCTTCCCAAATTACAAAGACATGCGTCTGGAGCATTTCTCCCCAGGCTTCCACTGAAAATTGGCTCATTCTAAGTCAGACTTTCCTGGTAACACATGTTAAATAAATAAATACATTTAGAAGGTAAGTCTCAAACCTGGCATGTATTATGTAATAATATGAATGAGTGGATTATCTTTGTATTTCACTAACTGGTACTGTAAGCAAGTAAAATGTTGGAGATCAGTACAGTAATGATCTCAACATGTGACAGCAGAGACTTGTGTGACTTGTATGTTGTTCATTATTAAGTAGTAGGCCTCAGGCATCAAAGATTCACACACTCATACCAGTCAAAAGTAGTGATGGTCAATGCATGGCCCGATTTAGTGCCATACATTTGTAATGGAAATTCATTAAAGAAAGAAGTTAATATAGTAATGATACACATTGCAGTTTATGACTTCACAACCCTCACAAAATCAGTCACAATAAAGCTGGGAAATTGTGTAACTTTCCAAGGCCAGTATAAGTCAAAGGTTAAAAAAATCAGTTCAACACCACAAATGCAGACATACTAAACACTTTAAGTCACTGAATCCAAAAGACAGAAAACAGGGATATAGCACAGTTATCATCACTTGTACAGGGTGTTGTGGGGGGGGGGGGCAGGAGGCTCAGGGTGATACAAAAGGTCAGTGAGTACGTGTGTGAGTAAGAAAGAGAAGCAGGCAGACATCTAGATAAACCAACAAATGACCAGTGAGACAAAATGAGTTTTAAGTTGCATGGCTTGAACCATATAACTGTTGTTTGTGTCTGTAGGGGTTGTCCAGGTGAAACTGGTGTGTCAGAGTTTGCATGGACATAGCCAAGCTCTGTGCTGGCTCTATGTCTTGGTACATTGAACAGATGTGCACCATGCATGGTAGAGGTGGTGGTTCATCATTGTAATTTCCAACTACAAGAACTGGGTCTTCCAGGAGCTGCACTGGCACATCAACACCCATGGTCAGATGCTCTGCTACTTCCTGAATGTGACAGATGTCTGCCAGATGATCTCCCTTAATAGGGATGCCCAGGACCATGGCCTGCCATGTTTGGGTGTGGACAGCACACTCACTGGTGATGTACTGGAAGTACTGCCACTATGGGACTAGGATTAGACTATGATTAGGCACAGCCATGTTGGCTGGCAGCAGATGATGTGGCTGACCTACACACAACAGGATGCCATGATGATGCCACACTTTCACTACCATGATCACCTGTGATAAAAAGCACTACTGCAGTCTAATGTATGACACAACCATGGACAGTACAGCTATACACACAATAGGCCTGACATCAACAGTACACACTAAAATATTTCTTTCAATTGCTCGGCAGTACAGACATAAAAATGTTTGGCTTAACTGAGGTCCTATCTAACAATATGTTACATATTTACAATACAGCCATGAGTTATCACCACCCAAGCACTGCAACTCTGATGTCTCAGTATGTTTTCCACACATATATCAACCACTGTACAAAATGTAACATCAAATGTTGTGTGCTATGCAATGCACATCAACCTGGTAATATGAAAAATTATAACTATTGACCCATATGCTGAAAAAGATTTATCTGAAAATCTAGAGAAGGAATCAGCAAGAGCCACATCCACAGGGGCATAGGTGACCTTCAACACACTTGACCCGATCCATTTTCTTTTTCTCAGACGTAGAACTTGCTTATTGAACCTTGTGGATCTCTTGGGTACTGATCACAAAGACCTGGATGAAGGATAACAGGACATACCACCTATGTTGAATTATCCAAGGCCTTTGACACATCCCCCATTCATGTCTCATAGCAAAGATCTCCCATGTGGGAATTAAGCCATACAGTAGTAGAGAGATAGGAAACTGGCTCAATGACAGAACACACACACTCTCAAAGTTGGGGGTTGCACCTCCACCACTAGCCACTTACCATTACAATACCACAAGGATCTGTGCTGGGCCACCAACTATTTGCAAACTACATGCCTGAAGTGCAGGCAATGGTAGATGGACTGCAGTTTACCAAGTTTGCAGATTACTGTTAACTAGACACACTAATATAGAGTACCCCATTGAAAGTGATATATTACAAAAGGGGCTGCCACACACAAATGACTGATGCCAAACTCACAGACTGAACCTTAAAGCATACAATGGCTCATTGCCCCCTTTGGCAATGAAGTGGCTGCTAATTAGGCTATACCCAGCACCCCTCTAAGCTCAAACATTTTTGTGAGACCTGGGAACACATGTTGATAGCAATCTACACTTTCATTGTTATGTGTCCACATTCTGCATTGCACACATCATACATATGGGCAGCACATCCAATACCAGGGTGGTCATACCTCTGCTGTACTCTACTCCTTTCAGACCATTAATATGATGATCCCTTTTATCTGTACCTCACCATACACATACAGTAATTGGAGAAAACACAAGATTGTGCCTGGGAGACTCCAGGGCCTCCAAACATGACAAACATGGAAAGAGTGACAGACCTGTCACTGTCATCAGTATCTTGCAGGCTGCTGAGAGGTGACCTATGAGTGCCCTACAGAAGAGTCTCAGACCTTGCCCTACTGGAAATGATGGACATCTGCAAATGAAATGGGACAAGAGTAATTTGGCCCAGGGTTCTAAACCTAGCCTGTGACATAAACAGAGCATGCTGTGGAAACAGATATATCCACCAGTGATTCACACTCCTCTGTAATAGGGTCCCAATGCATGTGAAGCAGTGCTCCTCAATGACACTGTTAAGTGCAAACTTGATTAATGGTTGGGTGATTGTAACATCACTTCTGGGGTGGCAACTATGTCCCTCATTGACAGAGCCATTTGGTGCTGCTCACAAAATCACTCTGCTAACAATGACCATCTAACTATGCTCAGTAAGAGTACTTATGTTTTTACACAGCTAGACTTCTAAACATCATAGGGCCATTAGGCTAGCAGCCTCCTATGAACATATGAAGCTAAGAACCTATGCAGGCCTCTCAACATTTTGTCTCCCACATGGCCTGCTGATGTCTTCTACTATAAATTCACCTGCAGTCTTGTAAAAGTCAGACATGTGTCGTGGCACTTGCATAAAGTGCTGTGTTCTGTGTACTTAGGTAGGTGGGGTTCTGTTTTCACTGCAGTCACCTAGGTGTGTGTGTGTATGTGTGTGCCTCTAGACAGATGTGCAGAAGTGTGTTTCCACAGTTACTGCTCCAATAACAAGGACTGACAGTATTTTGATTCTTGCAGATGCCTACACATCCATTTCATACAGCCCAACCAACATATTGTCCTCCACATGGCCTGCTGATGTAATCTACTATATGTTCACCTGCAGTCTTGCAAAACTCAAACTTGCATCATGGTACTTGTGTAAAGTACTGTGTTCTGTAGTCTGTGTACTTAGATGTGTGTGTGTGTGTGTGTGTGTGTGTGTGTGTGTGTGTGTGTGTGTGTGTGTGAAAATGAGCTCATGCTTGATATTACAGAAAGCATTTTACAACAGCATGTGGGATACTTATCTTCTCCTCAACAGACACTGCTGATGTCATCTGCTATATCAGATTTTTGGATATGCAGTACTCCCACCAGGCCAGCATCAGACACCATCCTGGAGGTCATACAGATGTCACCTCATCCTATACCAGACAGATTACAGTGACATGGCTTGGGTCGATATCACGTAATCGAAACGTGATATACCCGACAACCATAACATCGATACAGATAATGTGAATGCTAAGAAATTCGAAACACCTAAACGAGAAAATTCATCACATTGAATTACCATGGTTGTCCAACATGAATGGAATTACAATTCCTAATCATCGCAAATGATTAGGAAATGTAATTCCATTTGTGTCCCTTTCCAAACACCTGCAGCAATTAGAGAGATCACAAAGATTCCTTACAAAGAAAATTTAGGGTCTTCAAGATCTGTCTTATGTGGACAGACTTTAATCATCACTTTACTCTATGTCATACAGACTGCTCAGAGGTGACCTGTGCCTTGCATATAGGGCAACCTCTGATCCCTTTAATGGAAATGCTACACATTCACAAGTCAAATGGCACAAGGGTCACTCGCTCAAAGGACGTTAAGCTGGTATGTGACATCAAAAGAACTTGCTGTAGAGACAAATATGTCTCACGGAGATTGCCCCACCTTTGGAATAAGCTTCCTATTCATGCTAAACAAAGTCCCTCATTGGCATAATTTGGATGATTGACTGGGTAACTGGAAATTCACATTGGGGATTCTACCGGTGACCCTCTTGGAGGGGTCCCTATTATTTAAGCAAATGTTCACTGTTTCAAACGTCACTTTGTCGACAGCTAAATGTCAAAAAGGTCAAATCCCAAACAAACAGAACAGCGATTTTTTATTTTGTATTTGCCCTTTTTTTTTTTTTTTTTTTTTGCGGACTAGTGATCGCTGTTCCATTTGTTCGGGATTTAGAGTATTTGACATTTAGCTGTTGATGAAGTGACGTTCGAAACATTGAACGTTCACTTAAATAATATGGAAGCTCTTGGAGAGGTGCATTAGTTACTGATTTTAGTGTCTACTTGAACTAGACTCCCTTGGAAATGTGGGTTGAACTTCGCTACACTTGTAAGGTCCCTGGGTCCATTAGCCTAGTAACCTCCTTGATCCTATGACCTGTGTGAGTTGTTAATGCTACATCATGTCTGTTACATCTGATAGATGTCCTCATGCAGGTCAACGAGGGCATGCATGATGACAACAGTATCATCTTTTTGAACTATCATATGTAGCCATAAACAACTATATCACCAAATGGATTGACCAGTGGCATCTCACTATGTTGAAATGTGTGATGTGACATATCTCAGGTCTAGTGACCAAGTCTGCACATCAGTGGTGCCTGCTAGGCCCTTTTCTCAAATTAGTTAAGTGATGGACATCACAGATAACATACACATGCTGTGTTCACACAACTACCTGAAGGACTACAGAATGTGGGCGAGCAATGACTGCAACTGTGACATTAGTATAATATAGACAGCAGCAACACATAACAAACACTGCTGCCAGAGGCATGACAGCAACTGTATTGACAAGAGACATGGGGGGATTTTTTTTTTTGCTTGATTATACTTTGTACTGCACTCTTTATTGTGTTATGCTGATTTAATACTGTATTTTAATACTGTAAACTACACTGCACTGTTTGTACTGTATTTGTCTGCCTGTTAAATCATATTTTGCTGCTGTTTTCACTGTTGCAAAGGTTTTTTTTTTTGCTACTTTCACTGTTTGCAAAGCATCTGTTCTGTTTGTTTTGTTTTCCCACCAAGCAGTGTTTTAAATAACTGATTTGTTTGCTGTTTAAAACATTCTTCAGTGTCTCCTCACTGTTTTTCTACTGTTAAGAAAATCTTTAGTGTCTCCCTGCTGTTTTTCTGCTATTTAAAACATCTGTTTGTGTTTCTCACCTACATTAGTGTAGCTAGTAGCTGCAGCATAGTGCAGATACAGGTTTGCTGTATCTGGGTCTGTTTGTAGTGGCTGTTGTATTCTCAGCACATTTTTCAAGCCATCTTTGATTGGAAGGGGCTGTTCTGCACCCCCTTTGAGAGAAGTGTACTGATTGGTACCTGTCTGGTGATGGGTGATTGGTCTAGGGCTTGGAGTAAGCACCTTCATTGGTTCTTTTGAGTTTTTTAATTTTTTTAAGTGATTAGTTTCTGGTATTTATGCCCTGTGTTTGAGCCAGTGTCAGCTTGTTTGAACCAAACTGAATTCAGGAGAGCTATTAGCCACAACTCTGAGATAAAATACCAGATGACTAGAGGCTTCTGATCTTCCAAAATACGTGAAATACCTCACTACAAAGAGCAGCCCAAAGAAGATATAAAGCTGACACCAAAAGGAAATCTAGCCTAGCAACAGCCGGTGCCCAGATGTAGTGAATGTCCCCATATAAACATTTCTCAATAGTGAAAGGAAATACATGTGGCACTGAATAATGATGCTGTATACCCTCCCAAATGACAGCCACTCTGGGACACTAAATAAGAACATGCTTTGCCGTCTCTAAAAACCTGACACCCAACATATGGGCACACTTGCAAGCCCACAGGGCAAAAAACATAAGAAGATCTAACAGGCTGCTTATCAAGAGAGCAGTACCACAAAAAATCATGCCAAAGAGGAAATAAACCATAATACTGCCTGTGTTGACTCAACCCTAACACTCTCCTGGGTGAATAATGCTGATACCAATTAATGGCACAGAAATTGGCCAAAAGAGAAGAATGCCATTATTTCCTAGAGGAAGGGAGTGAGTCTAAACACAAGCCAAGAAAGCAGCAAAGACTGGACTTCCCACAGCTCCAGTGAAGGGATCCTCCATGCACGCTTCCCAGCCAAACAAGTCTGCCAAAACAGACCAGACAATGTTGAGAGCAAGTCGCCAAGCAAAAAAGATCTTCAGCCTGTAAATGCCGCAATACAGGGAAAAAAAATAAAGTGTACAAAAAAATAACAGGATGCAGTATACTAACACCACCAGAAGCAGGAGCAGATTACAAAATACCCCTCTTAACAGGTGTATAGGAAGCATCCCACAAAAAATGAAAGACCTCAGACAAAAGGCAGACAGACCACGAACATGGAAATAAATAGACAGAAAAAAAAAACACCCTAAAGTTCCCAATAAAGCACCATTCAACAAATAGACCTTGTTTTCAGAAATACAAAGGAAAAGAGCACTGGAAAGCCAAGAGCTGAACAGCTTAGCCAAGAAGGGCTTCACAAGACTCAGAGACATAAGAAGAACCGAAAGGCACACGCAAGACAGAGATATAATTGCTAGCAAAAGTAACATTCCCAACATGGGAAACGTCACCAAAAACTACAGAATTTGGCAAAATAAAGAGAAAGGCCCACTAATGAGAAAATAAAAGAAAAATACTGAAAATAAAGTTCTGCAACAATAGTAACATCATCTGCATAATACAGAAAATGAGGCATTAAAACTCCTGAACATAAAAAGGAAAAAAGAGACAAAGAAAAGTGCACCCTTACTTTAAAAAACACAACACCCACCACCAGAGTAAAAAGCTAACTGCTCAAGGGACAACCTTGATACGCACCATTCTTCATGGCAACTTCAGCTCCCATTCAGCCATTAACCACAAGAATAATAACAGAAGCTGAATAAATGGAAGCAATACATTGAGGAAGAAGAGGACCGAATCCAAAACCATTTATGATGGCCAACAAGGCTGAATGAAAAACATTGTCAAATGCTTTGGTCAGGTCACAAGAGAGCAGCAGAGCTGAATCAGAAGCATGAACAAAGGAGGAGAGTTCAAAAAAAGCAAAAAAATATATATATATGTGTGTGTGTGTATATATATATATATATATATATATATATATATATATATATATATATATATATAGAGCATAGGCCTACCAGAAGTACCACAGATTCCAGGGTCCAACAGATATTGCATCTTTAACTGCAGACATAAATGCAAGATCTTATAAAGCAACTTATAGTTAGGATTGCAGAGAGCCATCAGATGCCAGTTAGGCAAGACCCTTCGGTCACCTTTTTTCCAAAAGAACTTAAGGGCTATTCAGAACAAATCAGAATGGGAAAAACCATGAGAAAACCATTCATTAAACAATTGCACCACTACAGACAACTGAACATCAGAAAGCTAGTGGTAAAAATGGTAAGAAAGACTATCCAACCCTGAGGCAGTATCAACTTTGAAAGAAACAATAGCACTGTGAACTTCAAACAAAGTAACAGGGGCATCAAGAGTCATCCTAAAAATAACAGGCATCCAGGTATAGGCCAATATTCCACAGAAGAAGGTTTACCACCATACAGAGGACAATTAAGAATTAACTTCTTGCAAAATACCCTCATTAGTGGTAACAACATCACCTGAAGTGGAAAACAAACAATCAATAAAAGTCTACTTCCTAAGAGTACATTTATCAATATAAGGGATAAACTTCTCACCTCTCCCTTTTAAATACTGGGTTAAGGTCCAAAGAACCACTCTCAACCTAGCAAGTCTATGCAAATGAAAGTCACTGAGGTGCTGTAGGGCAGTGACGGGCATATGATGCACAGCAGACTGGAAAGCAGTGTAAAGGGATTTGGAAGAGCCCTTAAAAGAGAGGGCAAACCAACATAATGAGAAACAAACTTTTCTTTAAAGGTCAACCACCAGGAAGAAAAAGAAGAATAAAAAGGCAACAGAGTAAAATGATGACATCATAACTCAGTAATGACCTCTTGCCAGGCAGAAGTAAAAGTCTTAGGAACAGTAAAGTGAGAAATATCCCTACCCTTATACAATGCAGCAGAAACTCCAAAGGAAAAGGACAAAGCCCAACAATCAGTAAAAGGCACAAAAAAACAAAGAAGAAGAAGCCACTTCAAAGGTAAGAGAATGAAGACAATAATCAATACAGGTGCGAGCACCCCATTGAAAGTAAGTAAAGACAGGAGGACTACATACAGTAAGAGAAAAACATAAAATGTCCTTACAACAATGGACACTAGAGTCCTGTCTGACTGTAGACCCCCTTGGAAATACACCACAGTTAAAGTCACCAAAAATAAGAATTGGACAGTCAATTAAAAAATGAGGTTGCCAAAGTTGAAATAGTAAGTGACTCTCAGACATTGGAATAAAAGCATAAACAATCACTAAACATACAAAAGAATGCCTAGACAACAAATCCACCAACTCCCTATCTGGCAAAACATGAATAACATCCCTAACAACCACCACAGATTTATGATACAGACCCAATACCACACCGATGATCTGTCCCAAAAGACCAAACCACCCGATCCCTCAACAAAGTTTCCCATTGGGAAAATGAACAGAGGAAAGCCTCTGTTTGTGCAATCTCGGAGTTAGTATATATAAGTAGGGGGGTGTAGGGGGTGCAGCCACCCCACATGGGGGGTGCAGGGGGCTTGCCCCCCTGCTTATGTATGTTGTAGGTGTTTGTATGTGTGTGATTTTGTTTGTTTTTGTTGTTATGTGGGTGCTGTTGTATATGTGTGGTGTGGTGTGTGCTGTCCGTTTGGTGTTTTGAATTTTGCAGTTTTGGGTTTGTGGTTTTGTTGTTTCAGTGTTTTGTGGATTTGATTTCATGGTCTCGAGATACTGAAATTCGACATTTCAGTATTTCGAGATTATGAAGTGAATCCATATATGTATATGTATATATATATATATATATATATATATATATATATATATATATATATATTTCATATATATATATATATCTATCTATATATATCTATATATATATATATATATATATATATATCTATATATATATATATATATATATATATATATATATATATATATATATATATGCCAAACACACAAGGCAGTTAGTCTTTATTGCCCATACTGTCACATACACGTATAGCAGTGTCCTTCCTATCACCTCCAGCAGATGTTACAATGCCAGGACAGTGTGCATGGTTACTCTCACAGAGTGTGAATATATCATAATAGTTGTTCAAGAGAGTGTGTGTGTGTTTGCGTGTGTGTGCATGTGTGTGCGTGTGTGTGCGTGTATGTGTGTGTGTGTGTGTGTGTGTGTGTGTGTGTGTGTGTGTGTGTGTGTGTGTGTGTGTGTGTGTGTGTGTGTGTGTGTGTGTGGGCATGTGCAGAATCATCTCATCACTGTAAGTCACATATGTTATGTCAGAGGAATGGGATTACTGATGTTGTTATTCTTATATTGCCCATGATTGTGAATGGTTCTTGTAATGTTTTCCATGAGCCTTTACCTGTGCCCACCTTGCTGGAGACCTGTGCTGAGAATACACTCATATTCAGGCATATCAGTTTACACAGCTTCGCAATATGCACCTTACCCCTAATTGTATGTCAGATCCCTGATAGATGTCCTCTGCATTATTCATGTAAGGATGCTTATCTCACATAGACATCCTCCCCATTGTTATGTCACTGTGTGACAGTCACATAAAACACATTTTCACTGTACAGTCCTGATTGTTTCACATAGAAATGTGATTGCTGTTGCTGCTAGAACCATCTTCCACTGACATGCTCTCCTCTACTGTACATTAAGTAGTTTCACCTGCCCTTTTTCCCTGTGTTCATTCCTAAAATTCATGTGTGTGTCCCTATTCAGTACACTGACTTCCCCTGAGTATTTATTTTACATGGCAGTACATGCCCTGTTGCAGATCATTTACACAATTTCAGTACACAATGCCAGGAATGGGATATCACAATACTCTGCACTGTGGGCACACTGCCATATACTGTGTTTGGACCATATACTTCACATTCATACCTCTCATCTGTCCTTATTTTTGCAAAATGTCCAGGTTTTGTCTCATATTTTTGATCTTTTCCTCATAACATTTCGGTTTTCTGGCAAATTATTGACATGTCTTGCAGAGTGGAGTCAGAAACTGATGACAGACATTTGAGTTTCAAACTTCATGCTCTTCAGAAATTGCAGGCTACTGTACAACCTATTATTTTAGAAACTTTCTTAGTTTAGAAGGACAATATTAAAAATCTGCCCCTATCTTGGGGCTTTTGTTCCCCCATTATTTATGGCTTTGCCCAGATTTCTTGCTCTAAGAGGTTGAGAGTGTTACATTCTAACACATTTCTATGTGACATCTATGTCAAATAGGTACATAGGTTGATAGCTGTGTACTAGGCTAATGGCCCTGGAACCTTTGCAAGCCTAGCCCATAGGATTACACTGGCATTGTGCCACCCGACCTTAGTTCCCAGTGCCTCTGTTGAGTAGAGCCACTGGAGTCATCCCTGGGGTGAATTTTCTATTTCCCATCCACTCATCAAGATTGCTCTTGAAGAGGGCCAGTGAGGCGCTCCACTTGACATGTATGGGAAGTCTATTCCATAGCACGGGCAGTCTCTGGGTTATGAACCTGTCCCTCCAGCTTGTTCTGTTGATTGTGGTAATGAGGTTGAGGTCTTTGGAGCATGTAGTGTGGAAGGATTGGGATTTCTTTAGGTGTAGCATTTCTAACAGAGCTGGGTCAGACATGGCTTTGTAAGTCAAGCAGAGATCGCCTTTAAGTAGGAGTTTTTTTAGTCTTTCTATATAGGACAAGTGTTTTAAGGCCTAGGATCTTCTTTGTGCGGTACTTTTGTGGCCTCTCCAGTTGTTGCAGGCGTCTAGTGAGGTACATGCCAAATGGGGCATTGTACTCAATGATTGGTCTAATGAGGGAAGAGTAGAGAGAGACAATGACCTATTTCTTCTTCCTGGATGCAAAACCCTTAGTAATGAGATGTGCCACATAGAAGGACTTTCTGACCACAGTGGCAATGTAGTAGTCAAAAGAGAGGTTGCTGTCAACCTGTGTTCCCAGATCTCTTATGACACCTTCTGTGTTCAGTGGACTACCATCAATGTGGTAATTCATGGGAACCGGGTTTTTCCCAAAGGGGAGGATGACACATTTTTTGGGATTGAGCTTAAGGCCATGGTTCTGACACCAGTCATTGGTCTCAGTGAGCCCTTTCTGTAGGATGAAAGCTATTACATGATAGAACAAAATCCATAAAAGGGAAGTCACCCCTGATCATTATTAGTAAAAAAATACGAGCACTCATAAAATCAACTAAGGCCAATTTTGAGAGAAAAATTGCCATGGATTCAAAGGACAATCATAAGGCCTTTTTCAGCTATGTTAGGAACCTGGGTGGAAACTCCCCGATATGCTCAGAATTAGTCCAAAATGATACAAAAATCACTGAACCCACAGACATTGCCAACATACTGGCAGACAGGTGCAGTGCAAACTTCACCCCCCTCCCCCCCCTAAAGGAGAGATAACTATCCCAGCGGAGTGTAGCCTCCCAGACATCTCAAATGCGCAGGTGAAAGCTGCTCTCTCTAAAGCTAAAAACACAGCATCAATGGGACCGGATGGTGTCCCCGACTGTGTGCTACACGAGCTAAATGAGGAATTAAACCCACACATAAGGCAGCTGTTTAATCTCAGCCTTACCACAGGATACGTGCCCAAGGAGTGGCTACGGCAACTGTGGTCCCACTCCACAAAGGCGGTGCCTCTACGGACCCTGGTAATTACTGCCCCATAAGCTTAACAAGTCTAGTCTGCAAAGCTATGGAGAGGATCATAATGGAGCTCATAAACAAAGATATAGGGGACTTGCAGACATTGGACCCGACCCAGTTTGGCTTCGTCAAGGGCAGATCATGCCTTTTGAACTTGGTCGACTTCTTCGAAACAGTCACCAAGGCCATTGATGAGGGAAAGGCAGTCTATACAGCCTACCTTGACCTTGCAAAGGCCTTCGACACAATACCCCACTCGGGTATTGTAGAAAAAATTACCAGCTTAAATGTAAACCCATATGTCACAAGATGGGTTGCAAACTGGCTTAAGGACAGAACCCACAGGGTTAGAGTTGCTGGCGCTATGTCAGACTCCAAGCCGGTCACAAGTGGTGTCTCACAGGGCTCGGTCCTTGGCCCCCTATTGTTCGGCATCTACTTCTCAGAAGTACAGGCCAACATGGGAGGACTTTGGCTGACAAAGTTTGCAGACGACTGCAAACTGGGCGCCATAGTGGAAAGTGCATCGGACACGGATATCCTTCAGAAGGGACTCATGGAAACAGATAGCTGGTGCCAGAGCCATGGCCTAAAGTTAAACGCCAAAAAATGTATAGTCATACCCTTCGGGAAAAACAAGGTAACCCCAAGCTACCATATAGGTGGCAATCCACTAAGCACAGAAGAGGTTATCAGGGACCTGGGGACCCAGGTTGACAGTGGCCTTTCTTTTGACACTCACGTTGCTAAAGTGGTTAGAAAGACCTTCTACATTGCCCACCTGATCATGAAGGGATTCACATCCAGATCTAGTGAGGTCATTGTTTCCCTGTACTCTTCACTTATCAGACCAATGATAGAGTACAATGCCCCATTCGGGATGTATCTCACCCGACATCTGCAGCAATTGGAGAGACCCCAAAAGTTCCTCACCAAAAGGATAAAGGGACTCCAAAATCTGTCATATGCTGCCAGATTGAAGAAACTCCAGCTCTATTCAGTTGCATACAGTCTGCTCAGAGGTGACATGTGCCTGACATACAAGGCCATGTCCAACCCGAATTAATGGACATGCTCCACCTCAAAAATCCAAATCCACCAAAACCACTAGAGCAAGCGACTTAAACCTTAGCACGGATATAAATAGGACGTGCTGGAGGGATAGATTTATCACTCAGAGACTCCCTATGCTGTGGAATAAAATCCCGGTGCATGTGAGGCAGAGCACCTCGCTGGCTCTGTTCAAGAGAAATCTTGACCTGTGGATGGGAGATCGTAGGTTTATCCCAGGAATCATCTCTGTGTCACTGCTGGACAGAGGCACAACAAACTAATGGGCACAGTATTTTTTCATATAAGGGGTGGCGTAAGCCACAAAAATTTGGGCTAGGCTTATAAATGCCTTAGGGCAGATAGCCTAGTATAAACCTATGAACCTATGAACCTATGTCAACATCACTTGGGGAGTTAATAATGGCTCCCAGCTCAATAATGGCTCAATGCCAAAAAGTGCATTGTTATCCCCTTTGGTAAAAACTCTGTACCCATGAACTATCACATAGGTGGCAGTCTTCTTAATGCTGAAGATGTGATAAGAGACCTTGGGACCCAGGTGGAAAATAGTCTCTCCTTTGATAATCACATCACCACAGTAGTCAGGAAATCCTTCTACATGGCACACCTCATCACAAAAGGGTTCTCATCCATGAAAAAAGAGATCACTGTTCCCCTCTACTCGACACCCATTAGACCCATTATAGAGTACAACGCCACTTTTGGAATGTACCTCACAAGACATCTGCAGCAGCTGGAAAGGCCACAGAAGTACCTGAGAAAGAGGATTACTGGCTTCAAACAGATGCCCTACATTGACCATCTCAAAAAACTCCAGGTTTACTCTGTAACATATTGCCTACTCTGAGGTGATCTCTGCCCAACATAAAAATCTATGTCAAACCCAGAGCTGTTGGACATGCTACACCTAAAGAAATCCCAATCTCTTCCAGCTACATGCTCTAGGGACCTAAACCTTGTCACCACAATAAACAGGACATGCTGGAGGGATAGACTCCTGTCCAAGAGACTTCCCATACTCTGGAACAAGTTACCCATCTATGTCAAGCAAAATTCCTCATTAGCTCTCTTCAAGAAAAATCTTGATGAGTGGATGGGAAATAGGAAATATACTCCAGGAATCACTTCTGTGGCTTTGCTTGACAGGGGCACAGGAAATTAACTTTCTTGGGTGGTGTAAGCCAGGGAATCTTGTTGGCTAGGCTTACGTAGGCCCTTGGGCCAATAGCCTAGTACCTTCCTATGAACCTATGAACTTATGAACTTGCAATTGTCTGCAAACTGTCAGCCAGAGTCCCTTCATGTTGGACTGGACTTCTGAGAAGTAGATACCAAGCAGAAGATGACCCAGGACCGATCCCTGTGGGACTCCACTTGTGACTGGTCGGCAGTCTGACTTGGAGTCAGCTACTTTCACACTTTAGGTTATATCTGTGAGCCAGTTTGCAATCCACCTAGTGATATAGGGGTTGATGCCTAGCTTAGTGAGTTTTTATATGATTTCTGAGTGGGGAAAGGTATCAAAGACCTTGGCCAGATCAAGGTAGGCTGTATGAACCTGTTTACCTTTAATACCGCAAATCACATACGGACGAATGTTATAATGTTGAACTACCATTTGCAAGATAGCAGATATGCGACTCCAATATGAGCAAATCGCTTAAGGATGAATGTAGAATGCAAGTCGCATAATAAACAATCGCACATATGCAGTATGACCTTAAGCAATGTCACATATATAATGTATCTCCGGCATCCTGTAAAATCTTTCCTGGTCCCATCATAGTTTGAGCTGCACGTTGAGTGGAGTTCAGTAGTTTAAGATAAATATTTGAATTGGACGATCAGAGGACTATGAAGGTAACAATATCTACACTTTATTATAAACAGAAAGTAAAATGAGTCGGCATATAGCAGGAATAGTATTTCAAATATGTGTAAACTTTCAGAGCTATCCTGAGCAATATATGTGCAAAATACCTATAGTGGCATTTAAATGTTATTTCAGCTGGCCATACCGTGTCAGGCTAACAGTTGTCATAAACTTGTAATGTTGTTATGGCATACAAAGTGGTATAAAGTGTATTAGATGTTATGTTTGTATGGTGCAGTACTTTGCAGTAGTGAATATGTATTACATGTGTTACAGGCTGGGGAAGGAACTTCACAGGACTATGCACCAGGCAAAGTGAATTCAGTATACAGCACAAGTAGGACTCAGAAGGGACGGGAATTGTTGCTAGTTGACGGGTATCAGTATTACCAAGAAAAGGCTGTTCAGGTCAAGCAGTACTGGTGTTGTACAAGGAAAAATAAAGAAAGGTATAAGGGTAGATGCGTAACTGAAACAGATGTACATGGCTATAGGTTGATGAAAAGCACACCACATTACCATGCCCCCAATGTAGTGCAAGGAGAGATGATGAGAGTAAAAGAACAGTTGAAACGTCGTGCTGAGCAATCTGTGGAGGACCCCTGCAAAATAGTTGCAGAAGTCCTAGCCGGTACATCAACTGATGTTGTCAATGAGTTACCAAATACCAGAGCCCTTAAGCAAACCATTGGGAGGCAGAGGTACAGGAAGAAATTGGATATGTGCAATGGCTTCTGGAATCTCATGGAACTGAGTGCTGACATGCTACCTTTGAAGAATGGTTCCTTTATTATCAATCATAGTGCAGATAACGAAAGTGATACCAATGTTGTTGTTATAACCACCAGGGATAATTTGAATATGCTTTGTGAGTCAGAATACATAATGGCAGATGGGACCTTCCCTAGCAGCACTACTGAATGTAGACAAGTGTATACTTTACACTGCGCACTGACAGGTGGCGTGAACAGAAAGGTGGTACCTGTTGTGTATGGGATATTGCCCAGCAAAAGTGAAAGATGTTATGATATGTTTTGGAGAATAGTATTGCAATTGTGCAGTGAAAATGAATTTAGATTGCTTCCCAATATGGTGTTAACTGATTTTGAAAGGGCTGCAGTGAATTCCATTCAGAAACATCTGCCTAACACATTAACCAAAGGATGTTGGTTTCATTTGTGCCAAATTGTGTGGAGAAATATACGTTTACATTTGGCAGGACACTTTGGAAGCAGTATATCCTTTGCAATGCTGTGCAAGGAGATACCTGCATTAGCATTTATTGACCATGGGGACATATGTAATACTTTCCTTGAAATCAAAGCTGACATGCCAGAGGAGGATAGGCCATTGTGTACCTTCTTTAAGGAAACCTATATATATGGAAGGCCATGGTGCTATGGTATGAGGGGAAATACAAGTGAACGAGTGTCTCCTTTGTTTAATTGCACCTTTTGGAATCAGTATGATACCTGTGGTATGGGCTACCCTTGTAGCCAGAATGCAGTCGAGGGTTGGCACAGGTGGCTACGTAGTTTGTTGGGTAAGAAAACACTTTATATGCTTGACATATTACAAGCTGTGCAACTCGAGCAAAATCATGTTGATAATTTGTTATATGTTATTTATGTTATGCTATATGTTATTTATGTTGATATCATGTTGATAAATGTAAAATAAAATAAATAAATTTAAGATGTAGGCTTTTGTTATGTCTGCCTTCTTCACCAATACATAGGAGACTGTTGGATAAAGAAGCATCTTTTACAAATCTACTGGTGAAACGTACTGAGTTCACTCCTAGGGGATTTTGTTTTAATTAGTTGCAAAATACTGCTCCTTCTCATGACTGTATTCATCCTTGCACTCAGTATTTGTGGATCACATCACTTTATGGGGGATTACTGACACAGTATAGAATTGAGGAAGCTATACATTGATTACTGTGAACATGGGACTTTATTGTGGCATGCTCATCGAAGGAATCACTTTTGATGTTTGCTTTTATGTGTATAGCTTGACATAACACATGGGGGGATGTGTGTGGTGGTTATATTTAGAAAAAGAGTGAAAAAAAGCGAAAAAAGAATTCTACTATGTGATTTTCAATATTTTTGTATTTTCGCGGTTATTTTTCGCTTATTAGAGTTGCCGTTATGCATGTTCACACTTGTGCAATTCACAGTATTAAATGCAAGCCATATGAACCACCTTATCTTCATCCACAGCTCTGGTGACTGACTCAAGGAAGTTGACAAAGCTGAGCAGGCATGATCTACCCTTCACAAAACCAAACTGTGTGGAATCCAGAGTTTGGGGATTCCCTATATCCTTGTTTATTAAGTCCATGATGATGCGTTCCAAAGCTTTTCATATCAGACTTGTCAGGCTAATGGGGCAATAGTTCCCAGGGTCTGTAGTCGCTCATCCTTTGTGGAGAGGGATGACTATAGCAGTGTGCCATTCAGTAGGAACAAAGCCTGAGGTGAGGCTGTGACTGAACAGGGCACACAGGTGAGGTGCCAGTTCACTCTGTAGTTCATGTAGAACACAGCCAGGGATATTGTCAGGTCCCATATAAGCTGTATTCTTGGCCTTGGACAGTGCTGTTTTAACCTGTGCAGCAGTAGTACTGAGTGCCTGGCAATCTACTGGTATTGTGATTGGTCCTTTAGGAGGGAGACGGGTAAAGCTGGCACTGAATCTGTCGGCCAGTATACTGGCAATATCTGTTGGCTTGGTATAGGAGGTACCATTGTGCTGTAGCTCAGAGCAAATCTGGGTATTGCCATGGAGGCTCTTCACATAACTGTAAAAGGCCTTATGGTTGTCTTTACTATCTGCTCCAGTTCTGTTTTCATAGCTAGCTTTAGAGGATTTGATGAGAGATCTCAACTTTTTGTTGAGGCTGATAAGGGAGTTTTTCCAGTATTGGGACTTCACCTTATTCTACATCAGTTTCCCCCTTCCGTTGTTGAGTTTGTTTATGGCAAGGGACTACCAGATTGGCTTCCTTTTTTTGGAGGAGAGCATCTTGGTTCTATTGGGTATGGTGAGATCCATGCATTTGTGGACATTTTCATACAGTGCATTGGTGTATGATTTGGCAGTCATGCAACTATTCTCCATTTGCATGGCTGCTGTGAAGTTAGCTACCTCTGTTCTTAGCAGCCCAAAGTTAGCTTTGGAGAAGTTTTTCTTGGTGGCTACCTTTGTGGGGGAGGGAGGTGGACTTCCAAGGTGATTAGTTTGGTTGGATCTAACCAGGGAGGAGTTGACTGTTGGTGTAGAGCAATGGTTGCCCATGTTTGTAATGACCAGGTCAAGGATGTTGCTACCTCTAGTGGGGGTAAGAACGAGCTGGATCAGAACATTGGAATTAATGAATTCCAGGTAGCATTAGGCAAGTATATTGGTACACGAGTAGTTTTTCCAGTTAATGGGGGAGGGGGTATTTGAAGTCACCCAGTATGAGTGTGTTAGGTTGGACCCTAATAATCTCCAGGGTGCTTAGGAATGTGGAGTGAGTGTTTTGGGACATGGTTGGGGACCTATAACAGGCTACGACCTGGATTGCTGTCTTACCCAATGTTAGCTGCACCTGAAGTATATCTGATGCATTATGTTGGGCTACCAGTCTGGAGGTGTATGCATCCTTTATGAATATGGAAACACCACCACCTTTGGAGCTTTGGTTCAAGTTCTGGGGCCGAAAGGTGTGGAATGAGTTATAGCCTGGTAGTGCAGGGGTGCTTTCTGCTGCCTTGAACCAGGTCTCTGTTACAACATAAATGTTGATGTTCTCCATTTTAAGGAGTGCTTCGAGCGAGTGCATTTTGAGATTTAGACTTCTAACGCTGAGCAGCATGACCATCAGATTGCATTTGTTTGTAGCTCTTATGGTTGTAATTTGGTCTTTGAAACACCACCTAAAAAAAGGCACTATAGGGATGGCAAGAGCCTTGACCAGTATCCAGAAGCCCAGGGTTGACAGATGCAGGCCATCTCTGGCAAAGCATTGAGGTCTATCAATCATGTCATCTCATGCAGACAGATACTGGATCCCTTTAGAATGACACTACAAACTTAGCCAATTGTTGAAATCAATAATTTTCTGCTTGTACTGTGGTATCATTTTGGGTGATAGTAGGATGCTGCTCAGGGATAGGGTCGTACCCGTCTGGGCTACATAATCCGAGTTATGTGTCTCATGATTAGTGTTGTGGTGTGGTGGTCGAGTGCTTTTCTGCCTTGGAGGTCTCTGCTGTTTGGATAGATTTTTATTGAGAGCCTCTGCAAAGGTGGGTGTGTGGTTTGTGTTTTTATGTGAAGTCAGTGCTGGTTTGTGTTTTAGAGGGCTATGTGTTCCATGTGGTGTGGTGCAATGTTGGCCATCACCTCTTGGCCAGCTATTCCGGTCTTGGCTGGAGAGTGTGTGGCTTCCAGTTTGGATATATAAGTGCATTTCTCACAAGTCTGAGTGTTGGGAGGTAAGAGGAGAGAGTTGTCGGTATACATGAGGCAGTTGCTATATTGCCTCAGGATGCCCAAGTTCACCAGATTAACAGGAGAAAGCACAGGAAACTGACCTATAGACATGCCTGGAGGGGTGGGCATTAATAATAATTACTGGAGCTGTTTCCTTGTAGAATGTTTAGTGCTGGTAGCACTTTTGTGTGTTACAATAATTGCTACAATAAGTCTGGTATGGTAAAGTGCTAGACTAATAAGCTAGTAAAAGTGCAGGAAAGGAGAGAACTAGCAGATCTAAGGGAAAATTGAAGAGCAGACTTTGACACCTCTCAGAAGCTTGCAAACAGTCCTGGATACAGCAAATCTGTATCTGGACTAGACTAGTTACAAGAAAGGGAGGAAATAAGTGCAATGTGGGCTTTTAAACTGGAAAGTTGAAAGAGATGCAAGAACTGCCCAAACGACCACTAAACTACAAATTCTGGGCCAGAAACCACTCCTCTTGTGGTAGATAGGCTACCTAGTGCTTACCACTCCCACTGATAAGCTAGAAGGCTTCCCTCCAACACAAAGAGGCTTGGGGGGGCTCAGAAGCTTACTTACAGTCCTGGATACAGCAAATCTGTATCTGGACTAGACTAGTTATAGGGAAGGTGTGAAACAAGAGCAAATGCAGACTTTTAGACAAGAAGTTGAAAGAGATGGAAAAACTGCCCAAACAACCAACAACCTACAATTTCTTGTGGTAGATAGGCTACCTAGTACTTATCACTTCCATTGATAAGCTAGAAGGTGTCCCTCCAACACAAAAAGGCTTGGGGGGGGGGCTCAAAAGCTTACAAACACTCCTGGATACAGCAAATCTGCATCTAGACTAGACTAGTTACAGGAAAGGCAGGAAACAAGCTTAGAATTTTTTTGTTGTTGTTACAGAAAAGCAGCTAAACAGCACTAAAAATAATTCAAGTGCAGTGCAAGCTAGCACACTTGAATTCTTAGAATTTTTAGAACTTAAATAGCAACTTAGGACCATTACCACCCAGCCACCAGGTTTAAATGAAAATGTTACGATTTCCAGCATACTAAAACTCAAAGCTGGATATTATTTGGGGTAATTATGCATTGATGCCATAGGGTACACATTTGATATGTGTCACATAGGGTATGAAAATATTTTTAGCTAAGAGTATTATATAGAAAACTGAAAACATGTTTTTAATTTTAGCTGCAGTAATCTTTCAAGTGCACTGCACATTGTTGTAAATTATTTCTTTGCAACTGTTACATGTTTTACTAGTAGGTTTGACAACATTGTAGCTGTTTATGTTGGCACTCTGAGGAAATTTTACTAATTTGAATATTATGTAATCAATTAATTTAATATGATGTATAAAAAGGCTTCTTGACTTATGGGTAATTTACCAGTGGACAAAAGTGCTTAACCTCTATTGTTGTTTTATGAGTTTTTTAAGTAATAAGCACTCAACTCTGAAGTCTTTTCCACCAGTTTGACTGTTCTTGTTTGTTTTATATTGTATTTTACCAAAAACGTCAAAACAATACATTTTAAACAATAGACATGCATAGCTGCAACACAAATGACTAGCTCTCTCCAGAAGACAATATGTACTCAAAGTAAGTGGGGGGCTACACCCGCCACACCTCCCAATGTAGGGGGCTGTGCCTCCACACCCACCCTAATTATATATACTAACTCCAGGATCGCACTGCAGTGGGGAAAATGCCATATACCTTTTACTTGCCTTACAGTACTCTACACAGTGCCATATATACTAAGTGCAGTTCAGTGAAATGAGTTTTCAGTAATTTTTCAGTGAAGTGGTCGGGGTGAAATGAAATTCAGTGAAATTTATTTATTTATTTATTTTATTTTCCATTTGTTTACCTGGTTAGTCTGACTGGACACAAGGTGACCGTTTTCAGCAGAGGCTCAGGGAGAAACACTCCAAATACATAGTAAAAAATTATAAAAAAATAATAAAAATAATTAAAAAATTATATAAAGATAGCTATTTTGTACAAAAAGCATAGAACATGAGTAAAAATCAGAGTTTTACAATTGTTGCAGCATACAGTGGTTAAAATATTGAGAAACAGTTAAAGATATATACAACAAATATAGAATTGCTTGAACATAAATTCAAAAAGAAGTTTCCATAGACAAACAAGGTCATAAACTAGAAATCATAACTATAAAGGTGGCCTAAACACCTGCTTGTCAGTACTATGCACTAAGTGAAACTACACAGTACATCTGTGATCTAGGGATGTTGAAAGTCAGGAACCGGTGAAATTAGTCTGGTTCTGTACAGGAACATATCCAAGTTTTGAACAGGAGATGCTTTAGTAGGGATTTGAAAGTCTGTTTACTATACAGACATCCATGAGACTCAATGAAACAAAGTAAAGCTATATATATATATATATATATATATATATATATGTGTGTGTGTGTGTGTGTGTGTGTGTGTGTGTGTATAAAATTATAAATTAGATCTTTGACTTACCATAATGTTGATGGGTAAATCACCAAGCCCACATCATTGAGGCACACCCTCATCAAAATCCCAGAACACTGAAATATTGGAACATCACAAGCATGTTTTTCAGGGCCCCTGATAAAAACCAACTCCGAGATTGCACTGTAGTTGAGAATGGACAAAACCCTAATCCCCACTGTGTGTTGCTCCAACATTTCAGTGTTCTGGATGCATTGATGACATGGGCTCAATGATATGAATGTCGACATTATGTTTAGTCGATGTTCTAACATTGATATAGAAGGTCACCTTTATAGGAATTGAGGTAACTCCCGCTCAGATGAACGCCTGCTTGTAGGAACTTCAGGGACTTGTCAGGAATTATAATTTTCAGTAATGACAGAAGAGAAGTGCAGGGAAGCTCTTTACCAGTAGGTGGACAAGTTTCTATATCCAACCTAGACACTTTAGGTGTCAAAGAGGGAACAAAGTAGTCAGACTTTCATTTTCTAGGTTCCTGATCCCTAGCTGCCTTTTCTTTTTCTCTCTTCTCCAACTTGTACTTTCCTGAGGATGGATCTGAGGGAAGGAGACCTTCTAAAATAAGTTATTGTGCCGTGCAGAAAGACTTTTTGATCCAAAGGCCTTCCAAATTGTACAGTCAGCTATAAGATATTCTAGCCACAGACACAAAACACAGAGGTCATTAGTGTCCTGTGGAATTTTATGGCCACATTTGCAAATGCTCTTTCATGGCTTTTTGCTCTTCTTCTAATTTACTGCAACAAACAAAATTGAACTACAAGAGTGACGACAACAGCAGAAGCATGTATATAAAGAGTGTGTGTGTGTGTGTGTGTGTGTGTGTGTGTGTGTGTGTGTGAGAGAGAGAGAGAGAGAGAGAGAGAGAGTGTGTGCGTGTGTGTGTTTGTGAATGAGTGTGTTAGTGTGTGTGTGTGCGTGTGTGTGTGTGTGTGTGTGTGTGTGTGTGTGTGTGTGTGTGTGTGTGTGTGTGTGTGTGTGAGTGTGTGTGTGTGTGTGTGTGTGTGTGTGTGTGTGTGTGTGTGTGTGTGTGTGTGTGTGTGTGTGTGAGAGAGAGAGAGTGTGTGCATGTGTGTGTTTGTGAATGAGTGTGTGAGTGTGTGCATGTGTGTGCATGTGTGTGTGTGTGTGTGAGTGTGTGTGAGTGTAAGTGTGTATGAGAGAGTGAGTGTGTGTGTGCGTGTGTGTGTGTGTCTGTGTGTGTGTGTGTGTGTGTGTGTGTGTGTGTGTGTGTGTGTGTGTGTGTGTGTGTAGATATCTATATATTTATGATCTGTGTGTATTTATGATATGAATGTGATCTGGGAGAGAAGAGTCCAGAGGGATCATGGAAAGGAAAATTCTTAAAGGAGCTGGAGTCTAGGGATCACTAATTTTCTGGTCTAAAAAGATCTCCTGCTGTCTCATCCATGCTACCAGAGTATCCCTAGACAATGGGATTCAGTGACACATCTAGAATAGTGCTTCCTAATCATAATTAGTGTTTTAAAAAAATCTGACCTCTCTTCAAACCACACATAAAAATATCTGTAGATTTATCTCCTTGGCCCTCATAAGAGAGAATCACTCCAATGTACTTCAAAATGCAAAATAGCTTTCAGTTAAACAAAGGTGCACACTGCTTGTAGCCTGCCTCATCAATAAACTCTTAAACCTACACATCTTCTCCTTTTTGACAGAAATTAACTCAATGATAGACTGCCTATAATGTAAGCCAGGATTGAGAAAATTCTGTCAGTATCACGAAGTCAGTTCCCAGGGGTAAGTATTTCTTTGTAACCCAATTTTGTTTCTCCTCAAATTCCATATGCTATAAATCTGGACCAAAATAAGTTCAAGAAACAATTAATAAAATCGTCACATTATAGTCAAGTATAGACCCCATCTATGTCTTATTCAGATCATACAGAATACCTTAAGCAGTCAAAAAAGTTATCCATCAAACCAAATATTTGTCTTATGTGTAACCTCAGCTGCCCACACATCTATCAACAGCAAATGTGCACAGAGGTTTAGGATTTCTTAAATACATATATATATATATATATATATATATATATATATATATATATATATATATATATTGTGCATATCTCTTTTCTGCAGGAAGGGTGTCTCAAATAAATAACTGTTACCAAAATCATGAACTGAAACTGTTTGTCTTTTCAGCTTTTCCCGGTTAAGGGTTGCCACAACAGAACCCCGGTCCGCTAATGATTGGCAGTAGATTTTTATGGTGCCAAGTTGCCAGCCCAAAGCACAACCTTCAATGAAGGCACACCCATTTGCGCATGTCTTTCAAATGCCACTCGACCACGGGGGGGGGACATGCAGACTCCACACAGAAGGCACACCAGCTGAGAATCAAACAGGAGAACCTCTTGCTGTGAGGCAACAACGCTACGTCTGTACCACCACAGCTTGTTAAAATCATGAACTGAAACTAAATGTCAAAAATTGCATTATTGTATCTTTTGGGAAGTCATCTACCCCAAGGAACTACCACACTGACAGTATGCCCCTAGGAGTTGATGCAGTTGTTCGAGATTTGGGAAAGTATGAGGACAGTGACCTAATTTTTCACCACAATGTGTCTATTGTTATAAGAAAGCCCTTCCATGTTGCACAGCTTATAAACAAGGATTTGTGTCTCAGTCTGTTGATGCCATTGTCTTCCTTTTGTTCGCCCTCATTAGGCCAATCATTGAATATAATGCCCCCCTTTGATATGTATCTCTCCAGAATCATGCAGCAACTGGAATGCCCACAGAGATACTATACTAAAAGGACACAAGGCCTAAATAACATGTCCTACATGGACTGACACAAAGTCCTGTCACTATAATTAGCATCCTTCAGACTGCTAAAAGGTGACTTGTGTCTGGCATACTAGGCATCCTCTGACCCCTTACTAATGTATTTACTGCACATCAGCAAGGAAATGGTATCAGAAATACCCAGACTAGGGATGTAAAGCTCTTCTGCAACATTAACAGAATAGTTTGGAGGGACACGTACATCTACCACACATAATGCTGCTGTGGAATACACTCCCCATCCTTATAAAACAAAGTTCATCTCTGTCAATATTCAAGTGCAGCTTAGATCTATGGATGGGAAAGAGAAAATTTACCCCAGTAATGCCCCCGTACTATTAATAAACAGAGGCATTCCTAAATGCTTTATCCCTTGCATGGGTCCTCTCAAATTATCTGTGGTATGATTCTAGTTATTCTCATTAAGGATAATACATAATTATTGACCATGGGATGGGTAAGGCCAAATGCGATAGGTTATTTGGATCACATAAAGGGAAATTGGCTAGGTTTAAAAATGATCTCAAGGGAAGCTAGCCTAGTAATTACCTATGACCCTATGAAAATATGAACCTATAAAAACTGACATGCAGTTTGGAAGAAAACAAATTCCTACACTCATAAAGTCTATTCACTAACACTACACTTACAGATGAGGAGTAAGAGAGGAAAAAGTTTGAAGAAAAATTGACTCAACTGTGGAGCTTTGTATAATATGCTTGACATTTGTGGAGACTAAAGGATGCAAGGCATTGTGGGAAAGGAGGTGGAGCTTTGAAGCTTGAGATTCTAAGAGAACAGCTTTGGATCCAGTCAGATCAGATATACCCACAGGTTGAGACAGAAGGAAAAGACACTGGATCTATAACTAAACGTCCTCACCCTGGGAACAAAAACCTCCAAAAATAAGAAGGATGGATGGAGGGAGCAACTAAAGTAGCAGTGATTAACTGGTCATCTACTGTTATGGTAAGTTTACTTACACAGCTGTGAAGTATGTTCATTGTTTTATCACTTCTGCAGTAGCCTTAGCTATATAGTAGACTGCCATGGCTTACACAGACTGGGAAGAGGAAAGATGAGGGTCCAGGAGGCCTAGGAGAATGAAACTCACAGACCTGGAGAAAAAATTTAGTTTTAGTGCTTTATAAACGTATGCACAAAGGACCAAGTTGCTGCCTCCAGAATACGTCTTACCCTTTCCAAAATGCCACAGATGAAGATGTGAGCCTTCAACCTGTCTGAAATTGCCTTATTATGGTGGGTATATCAGCAGGAGAGAACCATTCAGAGATAGTCTACTTTGACACATATTGGCATTCTTTATTACTTTCTTAAGAAATGAATAAGTGATGAGAGTTTCTGAAAGTTTTATTTTTGTGAAAGTAATATAGAGTTGTCTGTGGACATCTGGAGTATGGGGAGTCATGTCTCCATAATTTTTAGGTTTTGAAAAGAAGATAAGAAAATTCATAGCTTGGCTCTAATTAAACCTAGATACCACTTTAGGCTTAAATAAGGATTAGTTCTTACAGAAACCCTATCTTTATGGAGAATTAAATGAGGTTGACACACCGAAAGAGCTGTTTTCATGTTAAGAACCTCAAATCAGCCTGATGAGCTGGTTAAAAAGGAGCAAGAGTTAGTTTTTCAAGATCACAAGGTAAGATGACTTGTTTTCTAGGAGGCCTGGTGTATAACATCCCTTTCAAAAATATTTTAGCATGAGAATGCATTGAAAGTTGAGGATCCATAGTCAGACATGCTAAAATGGCTGTGTACCTTAACAAAGGAGAAAGAAATGCCAGAGGATAGTAACTCACACAGATATTGTAGAGCCAGAAAAATACTAACATTAAAGAGTCCTAGTTCTTGCCTAGGTACCAACTAGAATATATTTTCCATTTGCAAATATGGGATTTCCTAGTAGCAAGTTTTCTAGCCTCATTTTAAACTTGCAGCGCATCCTCTGAAAATAGATGCCTAAAATGTATTAAAACTTTTATCATCTAAGCAGTTAATTGAAGTTGTTTCAAGATGGGCTGAATCAAGCACTCCCTGTCATGTGTGAAGAGGTTCAGTCTGTTAGGAATCTTGTGGCAACTGCCCTTGGCCATTTCAAAACAAGTGACAGCCATTGTCACCTGAGCCAAAGAAGAGTCAATAGTTTTTGGAGAGTCCTTCTGAATTTTCAGAAAGACCCTGGATACCAGTGGAAAGGGTGAAAAAGCATACAGTAACATTCATGTCCAAGGAAATGCAAATGCATCTGTACTCCAGACTTCCTTGCATGGTGACGGAGAGCAGACTTTTGCCAGATGATTGTAGTGAATGGAGGTAGTCAGATTTATATAAGGTGCTCCCCAGAGCTGGATCAATTCCTGGAAGGCCTACTGAATCAGTTTCCATTTATGAGGGTATGTCCTGGTCTTGCTCAATTGTCTGCCACAACATTTTGCTCTGATGTAAGTTAAGATGCCTGCAGAGTGAGATATTACTTAAAATCTATATCCCATGCTACCTTAGCTAGTCTGCAAAGAGGGTAATCACTTGTCTGTTTTTGTACCACATTATTGTGTGTCATCTCTAACTACTTATAATGGTCCTGGGACCAAAAGATGATTAAGAGATTCTATCTATCTATCTATCTATCTATCTATCTATCTATCTATCTATCTATCTATCTATCTATCTATCTATCTATATCATCATCATCAGCCCCCTTTTTCCCATTTTTCTAAATGGGGTTGTGGTATCGTGTTAACTGTCACCAACTCTCTGGATTCAGTGCCATACTCCTGCCTTTTTCAACACTCATGCCTGACTGCCGCAGATCGTCTTTCACACGATCCATCCACCTCTTTGCTGGACATCCTTGCTTCCTCTTACCTTCTTCCTGTCTGTCCCAAATCTTCCTCACCGGATTGTCTTCTGCTTTTCTGCACGTGTCCAAACCAACGTAATCTGTTCTCTTTGATCTTTTCTGCAATTGGGGCTACTTTGGCTTCTGCTCTTATGTCCTCATTTCTTCATCTGTCCCACAGTGTGCATCCTACCACCTTTCTCAGGCACTTCATTACTATCACCTCTAGCTTCTTCAACTACTGCCCAGGTTTCTGTACCATACAGTAGCACTGGTTGCACCACTGTCTTGTACCCCTTAATTTCAGCTTCTTTGGCATTCTTCTGTCATAGACTACACCTGACACTCTATGCCAGTTGGCTGCAGCCCCTCTGATTCTAGCTTTGACGTCTTCATTGACTACCTATCTCCTCAACTACTCCTCCCAGGTATTGAAGCTGTTTACCTGTTTCACTACCTTCCCTTCTATTTCTATTTTCAGCTTCTTCTGATTTCCCCAATTTGCTGCCATTACTACTGTCTTATCTGTGCTTAGTTTCATCCCACGTGCCTTCAGATTTACATTCCATTTTCCTATCCTTTGCTGAAGTTCTAGCTCAAAATCTGCCTGTACTGCCACATCATCTGCATACAGCAGCTTTGTTGATCTGTCCCCTCCAACCTGTTTGCTAGTGTAGTCCATCACCAGTATGAACAGTAGTGGGCTCATAGATGAACCCTGATATACACCCACTCCCACTGGGAACCCCTGTGTGAGGCCGAACGCTGTTCATATTTGAGTCATTGGGTCCTTTTACATAGTCTGCACTAATTCTAGCAATGTTTCTGGGACTTCAAATCACTGCAGTACTGCCCAGATCAGCTTTCTTGGGACCATGTCACATACTTTCTCTAAGTTTAGGAATTCCCAGTTGGACTCTCTCCTCATCTCTAGCTTCTTCTCAAGTATCTGTCTCAATGCAAACATCGGGTCAATTGTGCTGCATCCTGATCTGAATCCAAACTGCTCATCTCCCATCTTACATTCTACTATTCTGTGTATCCGTTTATCAATCACCCTCTCCAGAACTTTCATGCAATGTGACAGGAGTTTGATGCCTCTGTACTGCCCACTGTTGTAAATGTCCCCTTTGTTTTTGTACACTGGCATGAGTATGCATATTCTCCAGTCATCTGGGATACACCTTTCTCTTCACACTGTGATTAGTACCCTCAGGAGCCATTTCTCCCATATCTCACCCAGCATCTTTATAATATCAGTAGTGACCTCATCTGAGCCTGCTGCTTTCCCTGACTTCATCTTCCTTAGTGCTGCTCTTACTTCTTCTAAGCTGGGCTCCTCTTCTGCTCTCATTGTAGGCTGTTTCTGGGGCAGTACCACTTCTGTGGGGTTTTCTTCATTCAGAATCTGCTGGAAATACTCCTTCCATCTGCCTTTGATGTCCTGTGGACTGGTGAGCAGGTTATTGCTGGCATCACTTATGAAGGGTGTCTGACTATCTTCTTTATCTTTCTGTCTTTGCCTTGCAACCTGATATAGTTTCTTTGTGCCCCTTACTGAGTCACTTTCCAGAAGTTGGTATAGTGCTTCCAATGCCTATTCTTTGCTACTGCAACTTCTTTCTTAGCTTCTTTCTTACCCAACCAGTAGTCCATCCTAGCCTGGTCAGTCTTTTCTGTCTCCCACTTCTTCCTGCACTCTTTTTTTTTTTATAACTTCCTGGACTTATGCATTCCACCACCAGCTTTCCTTATATACCTTATTTC